>NW_024884733.1:833798-959088 GCF_019232065.1 Centrocercus urophasianus | reverse complement strand
GAGGGGAGGGGAGGGGAGGGAAAAGAAGTTAACAGAAAGAAAAAGAAAGAAAGATAAATTCGAGGATTAATTTTGAACAGATTTAAACTGTTCTGAAGGAGGCTGCCACTTGTACAAATAAAAACTCAGGATCTCATTTTTTTCTATGTAAATCCATTTACATAAATAGAATTAGTCAATATGTACCACAGTGTATGAGAAAATCTGGAGAACTCTACCTCCTGGCTGATGAGATGGAGATGGAGAATGGCAGCGCCTGTTAAAGGGCAGGAAACTAAATGAAATGTTAGAATAAAACATTGTTCCTAAGAGAATATGAGTCAGAGGCTTTTGTACTATTTTTTTCTATCAGCATACTTGATATCTGTCTCAACAAAACTGTTTCTAGCAGGTTTTGTTTTTCATTATTATAGCAAAAGAAATGAAAGAAGTTAAGCAAACTATTAACACTGTCTATCTAGGGAAAATTGGGATTGGAAAAATGAAATTCAAATGGGAAAATATTGCCAATCATAGAATAACTCTCCTCACTTAAAGACTTTCAGGTTTTGCTCAGTGAAAAGTAAATTTTTATTCTTAAAGATACGGATTGTTTTGCACAGTACCTCTTCACTTCCATCTCCAAAATTACATATTAAATGGAGCAAGAGGGACTATAATGGATCTGGGCAGCCAGTACTCTCTCTCCAGTTTTTTCAGGTTTTAGAGCAATTTTATACCCCTTGAAAAATATTAAAGCTCTCACGTGCTTCTGTCTTAACAAGAATTTAGAAACTATTAGAAATTTGTCCTTAGTAGAGACAATTCAGAGCAAACCAGATAAGGTAAAGTTGATCAGTAGTTGTGTGATCTCAGAGAAACACAGCTAATTCAATTTCTCTTGAAATTAGCTACCTACTGTCATCTTTAATTTGCCAGAATTCATAAAAACATAAAATAAAAGACACATCCTAATTTTGATAACTTTCAATCACTGTAAATATTGAATTCTGTAGTATTGTTCCCAATTAGATCCTCCAATTCAACAGTTGTCTGCATTTACTTTCCTAAATCATTTGGTCATTTCCTATGTATGGAAGTAACTGTAAATTTAGAGTCTGGTCTTTACTCAATATCAATCAAAATAGCTCCAGTGGGAGAAAAAATTTAAAAGCATGAGACTCATTATTGAGAAGTCTTTCTCACTAAGTGCATCTTAACATCATAGACTGCCAAAAAAGTACTGATTAACATCTAAAACAATTCAGAACTTACTCAATAGATATAACTGTAGCTTGGAAAACTGCATATAACCTTTAAGACTCACTAAATCAAAGTTTTCACTTTGGGAAGCCCTAGTTGCAGCCAGAAACAACAGCATTTCTAAAAGCATTACCTAAAATATGCATTTTCATATTGCTTAAAAGCAGAACTTTAAATGACCCATTGCTTATGTGTAGTGGAGATATCAGTATAGATTTTAGAGGTATTTGGAATTCACTGTGCAGAACAGAGACACTAAAATTAGATAAAGTCTTGTCTGTAATAGCACATGACTTCTGTTCTGTTTTTGTGCATTTTGTCAGTTTATATGCAATGCAACATTAATTGTCTAAAACTTAATGTCCCAAATACATTTGTGTTTATTTCTCATGCTTGTGTCAACATCTGCAATAAAGTAGCTGAATATTTAGTCTATTACCAAAGTAACTAGACAATATGTATTTACCATGTAGAGTGTGAAGTCTTTCTTATCCCTTCTTATTCATCTGCTGCATAAAAGATGCTTTTGCTTTCCAAAGAAGATCTAACCATAATCATATTATTTTTACGTGTTTATCTTGTGGCTTTATATTTGCTTTTTTGGAGACCTACAAATGCAAGCTCTGCTCAGTCTTTATACTGGAGAGAGTCTCTGGGAGCAATCCCACCCTACAAGGCTGAATATTTCTGTCTCCATTCTCATCCCAAGAGGAAAAGCATGGAAGTGCCAGTACTGCATCTTTATCACTGATCCCTGTCCAGCTTCCACCAGTGTCTGGGCTTGTTCCTTTGCAGACTGCCTTTCTCAGAGTCAGAACTCGAGGACTTGCTGAAGCTCCTCTTGCTGTGTACCACTAGTGCTAAAGCAAAGCCAAGCTTTGAGAGTACCTAAATAAGTACAGAGGATCACAGTGAAACTCTGGGCCTGCAGAAAACAGGAAACAATTCAAACTCCATAAGCCCCTGTCTGCAAGCACAGGGAACCAGTTGAAGGGGAGAGCCATGTTCCTGATAACTGCTGATAACTGCTGATTGAAGAGCACTTCTCATCTTCAATAGTTCATGCCAAGAATGCTGACTACGCTCTTTATATTAATGATATCTGAGACTGAGAAATTTTTGTTGGGTCCCACGTGGAAACAAAGCTAATTGCAATTTGCCAGAGGCTGCAGAAGTATCCTGGGAAAGTGCCACTAAATACTTTTTCTATTCTTACCTCCTTCCCCAGGCACCCATTACTGGCACCAGCTGGAAGCACGACATGAGGTTAGTAGGAGAACTCATCTGACTGCAGTTGGCTGTTCTTGCATGATGACCATGTTATGCCTTCTACTTCACCCCGATTAGTACTTGAACTCATTGCCTGACTTACTTGGGGTTTTGATGGAGGGGGTTCAAGGTGAAGTTTTAAGCTGTCTTTCACGCAGAACTATCACAGAAATTCTGAGGGAAAATGTCAAACAAAGATAGTTATACATAACATCAACATCAGAACCAAACAGCCTCACACAGGGCACAAGCACTCACCAAGCTCGTGTTTGCATACAGGATCAGAACTGCCAGATATAGCAAAAGACAGTCAGCCATCACCAGGCTCCTGATCTTCATTTTACCTCTTCTTGTGGCTGTGAGATGTGACTGTGTCAAAGTGCCACTTGACAGCTGCATCCTGCCTCCTGCCTATGGAGAGGGGACACTGGCACCTTCCTCCTCACATGCATTGGGGGTCAAGGCATTGGGCACAAGCTGCTGCCCTGAGGCCAGCACAGTCAGAAAGAGTGAGAACAGCAAATCTGATTCTTGCCCCTTCCAGGACCTCTGCCATGAGCCTGTTTCTCACCTTGTATGGCAGCATCCCGAGGTTTTGGGGAGAGACAGGCAAAAGGAAAATGAGTGAGGAATGGACAGCTGTCCCAGGGGGAACAGTAAAGAAATGGAGTTTTGATAAAATAAGCCTGGAGAGATGGAGATGACTAAGGCCAGGGAACAGATGTCACTCATTTTCCTCAAATATTGGCGGGTCTTGGGCACTTTACCCCAACCATTTGCACACTGCTTTCCCCCCTTTTCAGCATTTCCCTGAGCTCCAGAGATCTTCCTCCCCTCATTTCCCATGCTCTGATGTAACAGTACCACAGTGATGTTCCCCTCCCCAAATCTTTCTCTCCCTCTTTGCTGTGCTGCAGAACTGAATTCTGAATACACTGCCAAACAGTTAAACTGCTGCTGCTAACAAGGCACTAACCTGTCAGAAAGCAAGCCTCTTTTCTGCTGTTCAGATGCTAGACATTCAGCAGAGAGCAGGGACAGAAGATAAAACCATGAGAACCTTTTTGACTTATTCAGTCCACCTGAGTCAGTTTTGTAGATTTGAAGGGCTGCGTCGACATGAAGACATCCAACTCTAATGGAACGACAGATACAGAGGCAGATTGCTGTGAAACCTTACTGAGGAAAGTACATTCTTTTTGTAAAAGTAAATCACTAAATGCATACCTTAACAATGCTGTAGCAGCTCTGGCACAAGTAAAGATTTGAAATATTCCAAATACTCAGACCAAGTAGATTGTGCATAGTAAGAGATGGAATATCGTGTAATTTCCTGTTCCACACTCCCATTCTGCAAGATAGAAAGGCACTGGAAATTTGCTGCCTGCTGAAGATTAGATGAGTCTGAGTTTTGGAAGATAGCACTCATGCTGGTGGAGGGAATGGTTTGGTTTAAATAAGTGATCTCAGGTATCTCTCTTCATGCTAAGCCACAAGAGAAAAGAGCCTAGCTTTAATTTCAGTCCAGGACAATGATGGATATTAGTACCTGTGCTGAGCCCATGAAGAGATGAATAAAAATACATATAAAGGGCCACAGATGTATGCCTGTCAAGCAAATGATTAATAGAAGAAGAATCAGGAAAAAAAAGCATTAAGCATGCAGTAAGCATTGACATGGGGTGGGAGGACATCTGATTCTTTGTCAAACAATCACAAAAGAGATTTATTTTTTTAAGAGCCAAAATATGGAGGGAAGCAGAGAACGTGATCCAATTGCAAAGGCAGTGAAGACTGCAGTTTTTGAATACAGTCTTTAGTCAGAGTTTAAGAAATCAAAGTTACTCTATTATTAATATGCCTTAAACAGCAGGTAAACCAGCAATTTCTTCCTCTGTGAGCACCTGGTGCTCCTCACAAAATAACATTCTGTTTTGACACATCTGTTATTTGGTATAGGCTGTCTGTCAAGAAAAGATGACAATGGAGGGATCCTGGTGTGTCTTGCACAGCCTTTGCTGTGTAGACCTTAAAAAAGGCAAACGATAAATAAACGTTATCTTCATGGAGCACCCTTTTGGGCAGCACTTGGGTGGGCTGTGGTTAGCACCCTCTGCTCTGAGCAGGAGGCTTTCTGTCAGAGTTACAAATAACCCACGACAACTAACTCTGAGATAGCATCTACACTTATGGCACGACTATCCTGGGCTAAAAATGTAAAATCTACCAGGACTCCATCATTTTACAGGGGCTGAAGAGGAAGACCTTAAATCCCTGACCCTGAGAAGGATGAAAAACAGAGACAGTGCACAGAGCAGGAACCACAAGTCATAGCTGCTTCCCCATGCTATGAATGTTTTAAGTACTCGGATGCAGAGATGCACTAATTTTTCAGCCCTTCCAACACACTGCTACATCAAGAGACCTGGGCTTTACAGGAACAAAGTACCTGGTCCTGGTACTCTTCAATCATGTGCATGTTTGGACCATTTCAATACCAAAAGATATCTTAAGTCAGATTTTTTAAAAATAAATTTGCAGAAAGTGATGGGTTTCCCTAGGAACTTATGAACTTTTTCTGTTTGAAAAAACTTTTCGCTCTGAGGACATTAATCTAACCTTTCAAAGATCCATAAAGGTATTTTCATTACCTTGTTAAAGTGTCTAACTATACTCTGAAAGGAATACCATACTTTTTCTCAAAAAATAAATACCCAACATCTAGATGCAACTAGTTTCCTTTGTACAAGTCTTTCACAAATGTCTTTAGATGGACAAGCCAGCTCAGTAAGAGACAACAAATTATGCAGCTCCAAATAACAATCATGATGAAAGTTTTCCTTCCTTCCTTAGTGCTAAAAAAATGCAATTATTAAATTAACAGAAGTTTTATCATGGATACTTTTCAAATGCTCCTCAATTTCATTTTATTAATGCATTCCATGAGCATAGTCATACTAAACTAATATGAATTTTGTACTGAATCGCTCATTGTCCTCTGGCACAGAAGAAGTACTTACCTTAATAAGAAAATTCAGAAGAATTTTCAATTGAAAACACAAACAAATCCTGTTGAGATGTATTTTGCAGCAAGCGCCTTTCAATTTAACAATAAACCTCTCAATTCGTAGAACATGAGAAGTTTTTGGTGATGCTTGACCCTGGCCAACATGTTCTGATCTCTGCAGTGGCTGAGGAGTCTGAATGGTTGTGCAAAATGTATGATTTGTAGCCTTCAAGTATGTTATTATTCCTTTTCTTACTCACTTGCATTCGAGTGCTAAAAAAAAAAAAAAAGATCCATGGCCCTAAGAAATCAACTTTTCCTCAGGTGAAGTAGCTGTCTTGCTTATAAAATGGAAAGTTCAATAGGGAGAAAGAGATGTACTAAGCTGAAAAGTTAGATGAAGAAGTGTTTTCAAGAAAAAAAATAAAGGCTTTTTAATTTCCATGGCAAAAGTACAATCAGGGGAAAAAAGTGGGGAGAGTGGCCAGTACTGTTTTGTGAAAAAATGGAACTTGGGCAGTTTCATCAAGTCCTTTTCTACTGTTTACTCAGATTACAATGCTTATTTCTGAGAGTCAATGATCCCCTTTTCTATTCAACCCCAGTAAATGTCCCATCCCATTCCAAACAAGTGAACATCCAGACTCTTCTTCTTCCACTTTCGCTCATATTCTCCACTCATCTCTGCAACCTTTTTTCTATTCATATTCCTTTAATTGGAAACAGTTGATTTCAATTTGATTTGCTCAGGACCAATGCTTTGTCTTTAATGATGATGAGATGCCTTCCAATAAAGTCTGTAGAGTGAAAATCTAAAATATTAAGTTCCGTTATCTGAATGGCTTTTTAGTAACTAATCACCCAGAAATTTGGAACTACAGAACTGTGGGATATAGGATGAAGATAGATAGTTGGATCTTTTACGAGCAGTCCTTCAATATTTACTTGGTTAAAGACCGTGGTACTTTATCTTGCCTGTCATAACAAATATGTTCCTCTTGGCAACTCAACATCTTATGCTTAGCTTTACATTGACAAATGTACCTCTTCCCCTTTTGTGGTGAATACAGGCATAATTTTAAGGCAACGTGCCATGTTTTTTCCTTTTCTTCCCTTAATTTTATAAATGCAGTGCTTATTCTAGACTCAAAGACAACTCTTGCAATTGAAATCTAAATCTTGGGTTTAAAGTCATGTCAGTAGTCTCCCCACAAACTCTCGGCTTGATGTACCACTCACAAACATAGGTCAGTTGAAACAGAATGATTGATGCAAAGGTTCTGAAGGCAAGTAATAAGGACCAGCTTTTTAGCCAGCCCTGCAGCCAAAATTGTATTTGCCACTCTGATAAGGAAGCAAAATTATACTTTCCACATATATAAGGTGGAAGAGTTCTTCTGTCCCATTTCCCAACATCATAATCCTTGTAGAGCTGTCCAAAATAATCTGAATGATCTAAAAAAATGTAAGGATGTTAAAGGAAAAAAAAAGAGATTTCTTCTCACTTTACCTCCTGTTGTTCCAGCAAGTTTCCCTTTTCCTGTGCAGTATCATGCAAGGCACAGAGTAGCTTGGTCATACGGACGTGGCTGCAGGAAAGAACAGCAGGAACTGTTGACTCTCTGCTTTCTCAAACCCCTAGTCAGTGGTGGGGGGACATCACACTGCTTGACTTATCTCCCACTATATCAAACGGGTTCTTCTGACCAAGACGACAGAAAGAGTGAATTCAGTGAGCAATATTTTCTCCTTTTACAATCCATCCCGAGATGACAATCCAATTTTCATACCTAGAGAAAATTCTTGTATTATGGAAAGGTTATGATTGGCATAAGAATAATGAATGTGGGATATGGCAGAAGAAGGAAAGAACGTAGTATATGTTTCATAGATGAGAGACTGCATATGATAGAGGGAACAAATACAGTGTGGGAGTCATGATGAGACAGTGCAGTAGTACATTTGCTTATACACAGCTGGCTCAGTTTTGCTAGCAGATCACACAAAAACGCATAGACATTCACTACTTCAGTCTTCTGACAACAATGATAATATGAAAATACCTGAGTATTCAGCTTTCCCCAAGTCAAAGTCCAGTCGGATTCCTTATTTATCATCATTTATTTCAGTAAATAGAAGCCACACCCAGGCCCATTATTTCTCTGTCCCAGCTTGTTAGTGGTGTTTTGGCCCATGGGATTACTGTTCAGGAGCTTTGTTTGGATTTTGAAGCCTCTAATCTTTATCAGATATTACACACCACTCATCACTGTCAGTATCCAAAGCAACACCAGAATCTGTAGCATTGCTAACAGGACCACCTTCAGCACCTGAATTATATTGCAGCTCTTCCTCTAGATTCATACTCACCCCCCCAAAATTAACTCTGAATGGCTCTTCAAGCTTTGCAGCTTTTCACTGCCCTCTACAAAATATAAGGGCCAGGGCCAGTTTTATGAGCAGTAAAATTAACTACTTAGATGCCTTAAAAATATTTTTTTAGCAACAGCACTGAGTGTGGCACAACAAAATTCTAATATACGAAGTGCAATTCCTGCTTGTTCATGGAAAAAAAAAAAACATATAACACTTTTAGAAATACTCCATCATTAAAACTCCTACAGCATGGCACAGTCTTAAGTGCAGGGTGGGAACTAACCACCATGCCCGGCAAGATCTCGCCTTGCAAAGTAATATTCTCCCACACAGCTCCAATGAACTGAATACACAAATCTCCCTTGCAAGGCTAATTGCAATTCGAGCTCTAAAAACCTTCATACAACTGCTTCAGTAAAATAAAAGTCAGTGTAAATGACTCCTTGTGAACACTGATAGAAATGCATACGAATTTCCAAATCACCCATCTTTGTTTCTGGTCATCCTGTAGGCATTAGTTCTGCATCAAAATAAAACTGCTTTGTTTAACAGGAGGAGATACTGATAACAGTGACAAAGACTGCTGGAACACAAACAATGTGTGATTAAGGTGACTGATGGCAGAAGCTGTTTTATGTATAGGAAATAAATGTACTTCTGATTATACAAAAAAACCACAAAAACACTATTGATAAACATTTTTCATCCTAATATCATTTAGTGAATGGGACATTAATGGTGTGGAAGAAAGGCATAGTTTATTAGCAGAAAGTGCTGTTCTCTTGCTCACTGCTTCAGTGCTCTTTTATGAATTAATTTCATTTAAAAAAATCAATTTCTCAACCACTTCACTTTTCCGTGTGAAAGGAAGAGGAAGAAAATGATACTAACTACTTTCCGAATTTAACATTCAGAATTCTTTTTTCTTCTTAGTGTAATTCAACAAATAAACCAAAAGAATATCCCGAAACAGAGTGAAAGTTTTGATCATATTTATAAACAGAAGGAAAAAAAAAAAAAAAGAATAAAAAAACCCCAAGTTAAAAAGAAAATGTGGCATTACAATTTTAATTTGAAAAATATGAATCCATAATTCTTAGTTTGGATTTAACAAGTGAGCTACTTGTGACAGGTTCCCAGGCCTTTCCTTCTGATATCACATATACCAGTACGGTTGGGAATCTCACCTTTAACTTGGCTTCTGACACTGTTCACATAGCTGACAATATTCAGGACGATTCTGCCTGGTTTTCCAAGTCTTCTTTTGCTGGTGGTTGACTAAAGTCAGGAGAGCTGTAGAATAAAGACAGTCCCATAATCATTTCTTGCCATCTCATTTCCCTCTCTTTTTATGACTGTATCACTTATGAACCCTCCTTTACTACTTGAGTATATACAAAACAGAGAATCTGTAAATATATTTGTTGTAATAGATATTATTGTCTATTAGTTATTTTCCCCACCTTTTTTCTCATTACAAGAAATACCAATGGCCAGGTAAAGCCTACAGGATGACTAATAATTTTTGAAGTATTACCTTAAATTGACAGATTCTTCTCTGATTGTAGTACAATCAGAATTGGGCTATGAATTATATAAAAGAGAAACAATACAACACAGACTCCTTGTGCTCTTATTTCTGTACTACTTTTCCACTCGATAGTGCATTATGATTGCATATTTTGATCCTATTATCACATGTAGAGTAGACTTGAATGCAAATAAGTAGCAATTTCAAACGACTAAAACCTATACACAGACCCAAAGCACCATTAAGCAAAACTGATCCTGAGATGCTTGCTATAATCAGAGGAAACTACAGGGTGATGTTGGAGGTACACAGCACGCCAGTCCAAGGTATTAGCACTTTAGACTACAGAAATATAGCTCTACAGTAACTAATTGTTTGGTAGAAAACTACAATTTACACTTCCCCATTGTATTACCAATGCTGATTGAGCCAGTAGGATTGCCAAAATGAGACTCTAAATTACAAGCTTTCTGACGTCTGATTTTAAAGCGCTAGTCAATGGGAGAACATAAAGATGATGTTTTCCTGCCCTATTTGCTTCATGGAAATTTTGTGGAAACATAGCCCCATTTCTCTTGTGTTTTGTTTGATGGCAATGAGATTTCTGAATCTACCACAGCCTGCTAACATGCCTAACTCAAGGAACCCTTTTTCAACTTAAACTTTTCCAAGCTGCCCTTTAAATTGGAAACTTCCAGTGTTTCACCTAACTTTTCTTCCTTCAATTATAGAAAGTTCTGTTTATGTAGCAGGGAGGAACATTACCCTTCTAAATCAACCAAGATGGCCAGATTATTCCGGGTACCACTTCTTCACCTAATGCTTCCTGAGGGACCTCTCCTCTTGATCTGTATCATGTCATCAGTGTCAGCTGGTAAAAGTATCCCCAGGTTTTTACTGATGCCCCATGGGTATTTACACTTATAAACCAGTTTACGGAATAGTCTTGTTTATTGGATAATTACATCATCTGTTTATGGTTATCTTATACAACTGAAAAAGGACAATGTAAGGGAGGCAAGTCGACTTTATGGAGTGTAATGGACTGTATAATGAATCCTCTTTGCTAGCAATTAATACTGCAGCACTGAGGCCAAATGGGTAAGTATGCTCAGTTTCATGACTATCTGCAAAAAAAAATCACAAGGTGACAGACTTAAAAAAAAATCAAAAGGGAATAATTTTCTACATACAGAATGTCGCAACCACAGAGGAGTTGGATGGACAAAAATTTAGGTCGCTTCATACTGTTTAGATAGAGCCATAGTGAAAAAAGCCTTAATGTAACATTTATGTGGAAAATCACTGGATTGCAGGAGGGCAATATCATTGACCAACAGAAGGAAAATTTTGTTAGACATCTGCTCTGGTCACTGTCAATGTAGACAGGGTGCTTTGTTCCCTCTCTCTCTTACCATCTTCTAATTTAACTGTTCTAAATTTCCTGGCTGCAAGGACATGGGAGAGGTGATCAGGTGCTCGGTGTCAAGGCCATCTGTCATTCAGTATAGAAACATCTTCTACTCCCCGCAGTTTGACCAAGGAGGATCACTTCATCCTCTCTGGAAAAAATCTCAAGGCACACAGCTGAAATTTATATTTCAGTCACATCAAGCTACACATTTTCACATTAGAAATATGAACTGTGGAAGAGGTTTTTAGTGCTATTATTTATTAGACAAGTTCTCTAGATTTTTATCAGCCATAACTCACACCTTTGAATGGATTTGCTACTGATTCCCCTAAGTCATGTACAGAAGGTCCTGAAGTACAGTTTTTCTGAAATACCATTTTTTAAATTTCACATTTACATGCATTCCATCTGCATGCTGAGAACATTAAATATCATAAATGTAGAGTTAATGTCTCATTTTTTTAAATTATGTAGTTTTGTAATTACATTAAATGAGGAGATACTGACTTTTAGAAACTAAATTCCAAGTCTCTTTCTATTGCCAAAGCAGTCAGGAAAATCTTTAACTAAGTTTATGCTATAGGGACCCTTTAATGATCACTACTAAAACTAGAAGGAAGAGAAAGAAGTAGCAAAGTGAAATAAATTAAACTTCAATTCACCATAAATTAATGAAAAGATCAGCTATTGATAATCAGCAAGATTTTAATGAATTTTTTGAAAGTTACATCCATGTACACTTAAGAACTGGCTTCCAATAGTTTTATGCGATGCAGAAGGAGAATTAAATATATGAATTAAAAATTTCTTACACAAGTCTGTCATTCATGCCTCTTGGCTAGAAAAATGAGAAGAACCACAGCAGGCAGATTTTTTCCTACATGAGTTATTTAATTTTTCATTTTTTATGATGGTATGTGTATCTGCTGTACTTATACCAAACCACCAATTGCTTGTATCTCAGAGAATTCAGGAAGTCTGCATACAGTGCTGGTACGTAAGATTTAGCTAAAATTCAGTTATTGGAGTTATTGCAAGAGTAATTGGTGGGAGTCTGTGGGTGACCTTACAGTCATTCAGAGGCTGCCACATATAGTCCACTTTAATGCAGCAGCATAGCTCTTAGGTGGTTTATTCCCTAAGTTCAACATAATTCAAGTTAGATGGCAACTCTTCAAAATAAAGCTTCACTACAATGTGTTACCTCAGAACTGTGGGAAGATTTACAAAACAGCAAATGCAAATTTTCCTATGTTTTTACTAAAATACGTTCTCAGACCAAAAAATGTTCATGCCATCAAGCAATTTGCTCTGACAGAGCAGTATGTTTGACTAAAAAGAAAAAACAGTGGCAATCAGTTCTGATAGTGAAGCAATGCCTGGTGGTGCCTCACACTGTCTTACAATGTTCTGTTTGGATTTTAAGGTTGTTTCTTTTCGTGTTTCAAAGAATGCAAATTACAACCCATTGAAGATGAAGAAGATGGAAACAGGATTCAGAAAGTTAACAGCTACTACCTGCTGTCAAGCAGCCTTGCTTAACTAGGTGTACTGTGCCTTTTACATGGACATGTATATTTTCATGTGTGTATGTGTGTCTGTCAATGCCAGCTAGACATTTCAGTTGAGGTGTATTTACCAGTGATAGATTCTACATCCCTGAAAGTTCTAACAAAAGATTCTTGTGTGACAGTCAATTCGTAGGTAGATCTCTAAGCTGGCCAATAAAAGCAGGAGCAGTCAAATCCAAATACCACAAATGTGTCAAGTAAAATTAAGGAAATAATGCTAAAAATGTTTGCACTCTATTTGGAAAAAAGGCTTGGTTTTTGATACCAAAGCTAAAAAGAAGTCTAATATTTAGTTAATTGCAGAGAAAAAGCAGACTACAGTCTGCTTTGTATGTGGAAAAGCAATACAAGTTCAAGGGCTTTGTTGTGTGTACCTCCCTTTTCCTCTTGTCCTCACCACTGACCTCATTTTTTCCTATTACTGCTTTCCCCTTTTACTTAGTGTTGTCTAGTCTAACAGTAATATCACATGCAAGTAAAAGATGGGCAATATCAAAACTGGAAGTCACTATTTCGTTAAGAAAATAATGCTTTTATGTTAAGAGTAACTAAGGTAACATCACTTGTTACAGATAGATTGGAGAAAAAAAAAAAAAAAAAAGCATAATGAAAACATAACTAGAAGGCATAGAAAAAGTTCTTTTTACTGCAGAGCAAAAAAATCCACAGTGCACAAGGGCAACAGGGGTCTGTACTTTTATGATAAACAAAAGCAATTTCATAATTTTTAATTGACACAACCTGAAAGAACTTTTTTCTCCTTGCCCAAAATGGTGGACACAGAAGGTATTGGGGGGCAGAATGGCGAGGCCGGACTCTTTTCAGTGGTGAGTAGAGACAGGACAAGGGGAAACGGCCAGAAACTGCAGCATAGGAAGTTCTGCACAAATGTACACAAGAACTTCTTTACAATGAGGTGATGGAGCACTGGAACAGGCTGCCCAGGGAGGTGGTGGCGTCTCCTTCTCTGGAGATGTTCAAGACCTACCTGGATGCCTACCTGTGCGACCTGCTGTAGGGAACCTGCTTTGGCAGGGGGGTTGGACTCGATGATCTCTGGAGGTCCCTTCCAACCCCTACAATTCTGTGATTCTGTATCATTTTGCCATGTCTGTACCTGCAATGTGCTATGCCATAAAGATTGCTTTTAAAAGAATAAGAAAAGGTTTATAAAAAAATCTGGGAAATGACTATTTCGACGCCATTTTTCTACTGTTTAGTGTCTGCTGCTCTCAGTAAAACAGAAACAGCAGCAGGAAGCTGCCACCTGAGGAAAGGCAGGAATGGACACAAAGCCCCCCAAAACCAAAGGGAGCCTTTCCACCAGCTTCAATGGCCCTACATCAGGCAGGTTCTTTGAGTGCGAAGAGTTGATGATCTGTCATTGAAACAAAGGTTTGTCCTATTTTAAGATGCTCTAAATACACCATGACAGCAGTGCACAGTAATCTTTCCAGATGGCCCCAAGACTCAAAGGCCTGCACAGACAAAGGAAGCGGTCTTCTCTTCTCTGTTCTCAATAGTTTTGCTGTTAGAGATTATTGCAAAAGCACTGCTCTAGGCTAGTTTATTTGCGTACGAATCCATTTTTGACCTGGATTCCCCAAAAGTGAGGTGTAGTGCTGAAGCTGTGCAAGAGACACAGCAAATTATTTGCTTTGTGTTTTCCGATGAGCAGACAGCATGCTCAAGACCCAGCAGGATAAGATGTGCATTTCCCCCTAGAGATATTTTACATACAGTTTCCAGGCACTGAACAATAAAAGAGACCAGTTTAATAGTTTTGCTTAGTTTGCAACCAGCCTAGCATGCTCTCATGATCTGACAGCAAATCAGCAGACATTCACCATTCAGGCTACTCTACACAAATAATTTACCTCTTTGGCCTGCTGATCTATTAGTACGCATCTCAGTTATTTCACTTTTTTTTTTTTCAAAGAGCCTTCTTTCCCACTCTACTTCCCTTCCCACGTTCAAGTCTCATCTTACAAGCCTATCACAGTCTTTTTATATAAATTGTTTATTTTAAGGACATAAAGGAGCACAGATCATAAAGCCTGCCTAAATTCATTCCTTTTATGAAATAGCAGCACAGTCAAGTATCCAGGAAAAATAAAAAAACTACCCTTGGTAAAAACATTTCCTTTGACACTGAGTCTACCACTGTCAGTAAGGTCTTCTAGTGTTTAATAACCCTAACCATGAAAAAGAAATAATAATAATAAAATCATTACTCAGGAAACATACCTATTTACAGTGCACATTTGTGTAGATTCAAGTTTGGGGGAACATCAGGGCTTGGTATAAAGCTTTAAAACTGCTTTTTCCTGGGTTGCAGGTCGCAGCTCACAGACTACCCCTCTTCAAGGCAGGAATGGTTCTTGGTTTAATTTCTGTTTTAAAACAACCAATTTTTGAAATTATTTTAATTTGCTCCATATTATTACAGTCCCCCTTTTCTAAAGCACTCGTCAAGTTCATGGCTCTTCTTCCAGCTTCCTTTCATTTTGCTGTTGTACCTTGAAATGTCAGCGTCAGAGTCTGCTTTAGGACTAGACGCTGACGTAATGCCACTTCCTCACCTTTCTGTAAGCATTGCCTCCCAATGCTCAGACCTTTTGCAAAGTCACTGCTTCCCAGAACAGACATCACCTAAATTTTTTATTGCTAGATGTAAGACCTTTCTTTCAGATGTGTTGAAATGCATATTGTTTGCTATTGCCCAGCCAACTAAAAATTAAGGTTAAAATTTCATCAGCTATCAGTCATCTTAAGTACACAATGCCCTTTTCTACATTAGTCTTTGCATTATGTGCCAAATTTTTTCCTCTACCAACCCAGCCATCTCTTCCAAGTAACTGATAAAAGTATTAAATTACTGCCACTGCTTGAATCTTCCCTGAAAGAAGCAAAAAAAATCATGCAGCAAAAAGCTTACAGAAGGAATCGCTATCCATCCACTATGCCTATCCCACCTAATAAATGCTAAGTGTAATGGCCCTGAATGGTGAGGTTCTGTTCCTGGGTCTGTCTCACCCCTAAATTCCTTCAGAAGAACAAGAGAGAGTACAATACAGTCCACTTCATGCCCTGTTTAGATATGGCCATTCCCCAATAAACCTGTTTCTGTAGATTTCTTTGGTTTCTTTTTCTTGCATTCAGCAGCTTGTTTCTAAATGAAATTGAATCAGTAGAAGGTGAGAAGAAGTCTGTTTATAGGAACATTTTTAATGGATTCCAAGTATACAGAGATAAATCAAATTATCATTTAGGATTTCAACTTAACTGTGAATAACCTAAACAGTGCAAAGAAATTGCTTTAGTGTAGAAGACATTTATCTGAACAAGCAAACTACATATGGTGCTATTATAAAATCCACCTGTGACTTCAATTGCCAAGATTCCTTCCTGTTTTTTCATTGCTGTAGTGTGATAACAGGAAAGTCAGCATCAGGCATTAACTCAGCTCAGCACATCGGTCTCCAAAGCTTTTGTGGTAACAACATGCAAGACGAGACAGTGAGTTACTGGTGAGCAGGTAAAAAAAGATGAGATAAAAGGAACTGCTGTAGCCCCTGTTTTCCAGTGGCAGAGATTCTGTTTGCATTTGTATGTGTATTGAACTTAACATGAGTGACTTCACTGATTTCAGTGAGATGATTCAAATACTCAGAGGTAAAAAAAGTGTGCAACAGAGGGGCTTTCAAATTTTCTGAAATGCTTTATGCTACAAGATCCACCTGCTGTTATTAGCTATAAGCAGATTGCAGTCTTGCCATGTCCACTGTCCTTGCCTTCCAGTGTAAGGGCAAAAAAAAAAAAGCAATATCAAATAAAGAAGGCCCTTAGAAATGTGCTGCCTTTGTTTTAGATAAATGCCCATGCACTTGCTGTGTGACCTCACTTCTCTATATTACTCCAAGAGGAACATTTAGGACTACTTCAAATGGAGTGCTGAGTTACCCAAAGGTGTAACTGACAGCAATTATCAGGACTTTAGGGGCAAGTGCTACATAATTCTTAGAGCTGAAAAAGGTGTTTCCATGAGATAAAATGGTTCAAAACAGCAGGGGTTATCACACAACTGGGTGTTAAATCACTAAGATTGTTTTTAACATCTTAGATTAGCTGTTCCAAGAGGCGGCAGACCATTATTTATTGATTCAAAGTCGTGCTGCGTGGGACTGGAGAGCTTTCTAATCCTTGTTTTGCCAGTGCCCTGCTCCAGGTCCTCACACCTGCCACTCGACCTTTGTGTTTCTATTTTTTCTCAAGCATTTGGCAGCATCATCAACTTGAAAATCATTAGAGCAAGGACTAGCCATCTTTTCTACTCCTGAAGCATGTTGCCAGTGGTCTCGGTGTCTAGGGCTGGTCGTTCCTGCTGTTACTTAAATAAAGGCACTGTAAGCAACAAGCAGAAATTTCTCTTCAGAAGGAGGTTGCTGTGTTTTCTTTCTTTTCCATATTAGTTGTGAAGAGGGGTGCTGCAGGTATGGCAGTGGGGGCACTATGACCATCAAACGTTCCCATTTGAAGTGCAGCACTCATTTAGAGATATTTTAACCTGTCAGTATGGACAACTACTGTAAGTGGATGGCATTTTAAAAGCGTTTCTTTTCTATTTAAAGTAGGAAAGCCTTGTGAATTGCTGCCATCTGGATGCAGCTAACCTCCTGGAGAATACACCAAGCCTTGGGTGTATGCATATAGATTATATTTGTTCTTTTTACTCAGTGATCCTAACTTTTTTTGTTTCCCATCTGACTCGTCTTGACTGTCAGGCAAAAATTTCGGTTTAAAAAAATGATTGAGATTCATTTGCTAGAATACATAATCAGAAATAGAGTGATTAAGAGTGAGGCTCTCACTCTCTGAGGAGTAGAAAGAAATCTGTTCTGAAGAAGAATATGAATATGTATACAATACCAAAGCCATTATACTAGATCCATACTACTCATTTAAATTACCTCCAGGTATTTACCACGCTTTTAAAAAATTCATCAGTCTATAAGAGAAGGCAAACTTGCACAGAGTGCTGGTGTCAGGCAGGTACCAGATGTTATGCATACTTGGAAACGCACTTACCTGGTTTACATGCTTGCCACTGTATGGTTTAAATTCACCTTAACTAGCAATGCTGGTCATGTCTAATACTGGCATTTCTGCAAGAGATCTTGCTAGCAGGCATTGTTAGTTTGGGGTTATAACACTGCAGGGTACACAAAATAAGTGAATGAACAGCAAAGAGGTCACTCTGGACTTCAGGAGTTCTTTTTTTAGAATGTGAGATTATCCAAAAATTAATGAATGATTGGTTTAAGCTCGAGATCTCATTTATTGTCTTCTATGATCTTTTAATTTACCAACAATCAACCATTATATATATATATATATATATATATATATATATAACAAAAACATTTTAAAATAGGATGAACTCAGAACAGAAATGAAACACAGAGGCAGGCTCCAATCCTTTTGTTTCTAGCTGAACCATTTCTCTTTCCTCTTCCTCCCAGTGTTATTCATGGCCTTATGTTTCTTTCAAGCTGCTGCAATGAAAAATGTTTCTTTAGCATCAGGCACATCTACC
Organism: Centrocercus urophasianus; assembly: GCF_019232065.1. Classification (NCBI taxonomy): domain Eukaryota; kingdom Metazoa; phylum Chordata; class Aves; order Galliformes; family Phasianidae; genus Centrocercus; species Centrocercus urophasianus. The sequence goes on along the minus strand of NW_024884733.1, from coordinate 941,082 downwards.
TGCAAGTGTGCCTCAAACCCCTTCTGTTTCTTGGGGAATTTTCCACCTTGGTATCTGAAACACTTGAGGCTGGTAATGTGGGTAATGTAGTAATGGATGGGATAAACTGTGAAAAGACAACAAAAGTAATTGAAATCAAACATAGCATTTCATTAAGTTCAGCCTACCAAAAATATATTTTGGTTTGGAAGATTTTGTTATTTGTTTTGCACATATATTCACACAAAAAGTTTGCAAGGCATTAGATGTCATTGGTAGTACTGAGTACGCTTTCCCATTGGAATGACATTTTGTCCAACTAAATAATATTTATTAATGCTGACATCTAAAGGGTCTAATTGAAATAGCTGACAAATGCAATCCTGTAAGATCAAGACTGATATTGACTAAAGGTTACTATGAAAACTGGTTGTGTTCCTGTTTAAATAACAAACCTCCAACTGTCTTCCAAAGTAAAGTGACCACACGGTGACCTGAACAAATAATGCCAACTGGAGCTGCCACCAGACACTGTTTGCATTACTGAGATTCACAGTACCTATTTCAGCAGTGCTCATGTCCCTTCTTGTTTTCTAGCTATAAACATTCATGCAAACAGCTTGTTTGCACAACTGCTTGGCCACAGGCATTTATACAAGTATCTGTCCCATGCAAACCCCACTGTACCTGCATAGATTATGGTTGGACACTTGTTATTTGCTATTCACTGTTTGTCATTCGTTATTTTAATTATCTCTGACTCTAATCATTTCAGCTGTCTGATCAGGGACCAGCCAAGTCACCAAGGAGATCACATGCCCTGAATCACAAATGTTCCATACAGCTGAGAGGCTGATGTGACCACTGTGACCAACACTAGAAATAAATGCATTTACAAAAAACAACAACCAAAATGACCTCCAGAATGTCTGAAAATTTGCTGAGAGATACATTTGAATAACTGGTGCACCACATATAATACATCTGGAGTTATTATGGGCTTAATTAAACTCCAAAAAATAGGTTCAGTATTTTTTCATTTCCTTATGGTTGTGAAATATGCAGACGAGAGAATAAGAAGCATTTAAAATAATGCCAGAACCAAATTTCCAGCTGTCAGCACCAAAACAGGGTCTTGGATTTAGCTGTTCTTCCTGCCTCCCAGTCTCTTACTGTTGTCTATATATCTACATATTCTCCATATGTAAAAAAGTTTTTCAGTTTTTTGTTTTGCTTTACTTTTGGTTTTGCATTTGGTCTTAGAAAAAAAAAAGGACACCATTTTTCACAAGACTGCTGGACAGCTGCTCCCTAGGAAATTCAGAGCTAGACCAATGCCTCAAACACGGCATCTATTTTTAGATTAGCTATAGAGTACAGAAGCCCAAACGTCCTGAGTGATTAAAACCATGGAAAGGGCATCTGGGAGAACTACTGACACACACACAAAAAAAAAAAAAACACAGCAGCATTGTCCCAACCAAACCAGCATGCACGGTTCATTTTGTCTGATTCAGCTTTGCCCTCACTTCTGCAGCCCTGAGTACTGCCAGAAGCAACAGGATGGACTAGTGCTGCCTGAAGTTCATTCTTATCCATATTCACAGTAACTGGCTTGTTCACAGTTAGAAGTGCAACATAAGAACTGCCAGACAATTGTTCACAAGTGATTTTCAAAGTGTCTCACTGCTATTAAATCAACTTTTTTGATTGTTTGTTTGAAGCTTAAGCCTGTTTGGTGCCAATGCACATGCACTACCACAGCGACAACATAAATTAGACATACTTCTTTGAGGAACTAAAAGATACAGAATCACAGGTGTCTGCATATGTAATTACAGGGAAACACATTAATTTATTCAACCCTAATCTCTTACAGGTGAAACTGAAAGTATATAATCAGCTAGATGATTTGCTTGACAAGTGCATTTGTCTTCTTTATGAGCCTTTTTTCCTGAGGCAGTCAGAACAATTCATGCATCACAGCACATCATCACTGAAATCTGAAAGTTTAATATTTGGGAAAAAATCCTTACACAGACATAGGAAAACTTAGAGCTGAAAATCTCTGTAGGGACACCTGCTTGCTGATGACTAGGCATGTTTGACAAGTTATTTAAATAGGATTAAGCATTCAGAGGAAGTGAAGGCAGTGTGTTTAAAGATTCCCCTATGCAGGAAATTTACTCCATATTTTCAGATGTGTTTGATAATTGCTGCAGATCAGCTCCTGCAGCCCAAATACACTTAAACTAGACAGCTCACAGGGACAGGGGTGCAGGGTTGAGTTTCATGTCATTTGGCAAGCAAGTGCAAATTACATTCACAGGACCATCTGCTGAGACAGCAATTCCTCTCCCTCAAAGAAAGAGCACACGGATTGAAGCTCTGTTAATACACCATGGTAAATCACTCCATACCTACACACATCATGGTGTGAGTTTTTTGTTTAGGGTGATGTTTCTCTGAAGTAATATAGTTGGAAATCAAAGGGAGTGCAGGGGTCTTTGCCCCATTAATCAGCTGAGAGTGAAAAGTATATTTGCTAACAAAGCTTTCACTCTATACAGACAAGCGTCTTGTGCTCCTGTGCCTTTGCCCTGTAAGAAGAAAAACGTCCTCATGGATAGGAAGAAAACCCACAAACATAAGACAGTTCTGAGGCTGAAGCTGTAACGTGGCTGGACAGTGATGTGCTACATGACCTCCTGATGTTCTGCTAGCCAAGAAATTTTCCAGCTCAACAGTCTTCCCATGAAAAGCAGTGATTCAATGGAAGCCCAGGAGTTTGCAAGGCTGTGTCGGGTATGTCAAGACATTTGACAGAATAAGTTTATCTGTGAATGTTTTACTTCGCCCATAAAGGAAATGCTCCCAGCTCAGGACCAGGAGGAAGGAGCTCTGGTTCCTGTACTGCTGTAGGTCTACATACAGAGCTATACCATTTTTAGCTCCACCTCTGTTTATTTGTGGTTTTCCAGAGAAGTGTGACTGCACAAACTGGGGCCTGCTGTCCTGCCAGCATTTTAAGCCAAATTCTCTGATTGCCCTCCTGCCTTCACAAAGCACTCGTCATAAGATGAGCCTCAGGGAGCAATGGAAACATGGCACTGCAAGCACTTCCCAAGCACCTCTACCTGCAGAGCTGAGGGCTGAAGCCACAGGGCACAACAGCTGGGACTGAATGGGGACACCTCAATGTGAAAGCTGGAATAACTTATCTACTCTACTGCATATTCAGTACAGTTCCAGTTAGAAGCAAGTGAGACCAATGGAAAACAGGGACAAAAGAGATTCAGTTTCGTTTAAGAGCAGGGAGGTAAATATTGAAAAGAAAGAAAGAAAAAAAAAAAAGAAGTTATTAATCTGTTTTTTCTTTAATTAAAACCTTGAAATTTACAGTCAGATTGCAAAATCCAAAATCAGATACCTGACAGACACTACTCTTTCTTGGCATCTTGGGGAAAGAATTAATAGCAAGGATAGATTGCTGTAAGTATTTTTCCTTAAATAGATTTTAATTGGTGCTTTCTACATGCTCGCAGCCTAGACACAGGTAGTTATTGTACTGTTCCCCTCCAGTCTCCCTTGCTGATATTTGACAGCTTTTGTTTATCAGCTAGTTGTGTTATTACCGACTTTTCACATGCTCCAGTAGCCTCTGTAATCTGAGAGCACTGAAAAAACAAACCTTGAGAATGACAGTGTTGGCAGCGTAGTGGAACAGAGCAGCCTACAAGCTACATTTTAAAATGGCAATCAATATTAACTTACATCATGCTTTAGAAATAAAATAGATTTGACAAATTGTATCAAAAGCCAGCTGCCAATTGACTCTTGTAAAGGAATGCTTCTCTTATATTCCATTTATGTTTCTAGAGGCTATTGGAGTTTTTTAATAATGCTTTCATGTCACCAGAGAATTTGTTCTTGCAGCTGAATTTTTTATTTTTTGTGCTCAGACACATAAAACTTTAATCTGTAAAAATAGGCAAAGATTTAGAAAAAATTTTCCAAATATCTCAGTAACCTAGGAGTAATCAGAAGGCATTAATATATTTTTTGCTGTCATCGTAAGAGAAGATTAATTTATGCAAGGTAAATGTTTTATTATCTAGGTAAAACTCTATTTCACCAAAATAGCAACACAGAAATGTATGTGCGCTTGATTGTTTACTAAATCTGCATGAATTATTTTTATTTTGGTAGAAATCAAATGATATAATGACAAGACAGAAAAGGCCAAAGCTCTACTCCAAGAATCTGAAATCTCATTTCTCCACAGATCTCATCTTCCACAGATAGCTGGAGAAATTAAATCCTTTCGTAGAATAAACCTTTCTGAAAATATCAATGAGGCTATTTTTTAACTGAAAGGACCTCTGAGTCAACCTTTCAAAGCACAAAGAAAGGACATACATCAAAATTAAGAGTCAAAACGCACATGATTTTTCTGTGCAGAGCATGGTATGTATTTGTTGCAGAATGAGCTATATGGAAACCCTGAATAAGAGCTGCAAAATCATCTCCCTAAGTCAGGGAAGACTACAATTCTTATGCATTTCTCTCACTTATATATGTCTTGGCCTTGAAAACATTAAGTGACAGAGAATATATAAACTCTTCAGATGATCTATTCCAGAGCCTGTTTCAAACTATTAGAAATCGTTAGCATGATTAGCCTAAATTTCCCTTGCTGCTATCTCAGCCAATTAACTTTTTGCCCTGGCATGGAGAAGATACTACTCAGCAACACTTGACATCCTGGAAGATTGGACTATCATATCTCCCTGATGTCTTTTCTCCTTGAAAGTTAACCAATTCAATTAACTCAGACTCTGCTTGTAGGTCAAGATTTCTGGACCTGCAGTCTTGTTCTCTGCCTCTGGACTCCCCTCCGATGCGTTCTCACCATTCATGAGGCATGGTGCTCAACAACTGCCACTAAATGGAGCAGTCTTATTCCACTTACCTTATGAACAATTCTATTTCCTTTTTTTTGTGTAAGCCTTATTTACCGTATTTCCCACTTCTTTTCCTGAAGAACTGCTGCTAGTTATCTTAAACAACTTGAAGTTTTGTTGCTGATCACTCCTAGTCAATAACAGAATAATGTTCTCAGAGACAGCTTTTCTGGAAATTTATTCCCACAGAGAGAGAACAAAATCCCAAGAGAAAAATCAAGTGTGCTGAATTTAAGATTTCATTCATTCCAAGATTGCAATAATCATTTCAGCTACAGGGGAAATTGCCTTTGACACTGAATAACACTTTGTATAAACAGATCAGATATACCTTCTTTATTAATGAATTTACATAAAAAATCTTATTGTTTGACAATACATGTACCGAGTCTAATGTTGATCAGGTTGAATACAATCATATATATAGTCATATACATCAACACAAAGACAAATACAAAGTTGATTTAAATCAAAATGGCTCATGAGTTTCATTGAACCAATTATATAGATTTCATGAGACAAACATCAAAGGGAATCCAGACCGGGATTGTTCTGCACTTCAAATTCCAACAGTGAATCTTGACTTTTAACAGTGTAAGAAGATGTTGTCATAAAAACAGAATGAACAATGTTAATCCTGCTATCAGAGCAAAGACATAAGAAATACTATGCCAAAAAATAAAATTATAGATCTACAGTTTGGTCAATCCAAAACTAGTTACATGTAAGCCAACTTCTGGAAAGAGTAACATATTCAGATAGTGGTGCTTACAAGTCCCAGTCTTACTCCTTTATGTTGGGTGTTAATCTGACCTTTATAAATTACCACATTTGGTAAAAACTTCTTGTTCAGAAGAGGGAAACTGTATGCAAGAGTGGCTCCATACAGGCCACAGACAGAGAGGAAAAGCTAGCGAATGGGAATTGGAAACAGCAATGAATTTGTATGAATTGCAGCAGTCAAAAATGAGCATGCCTCAGAGCATTTGCACATTTTATGAATTTCTTCAGTAAAATCAACCAAATTAGTTTCTTTGAGCACTGTACACTACATCAGCATAAGCTGTGGCTACCTGCTGCTAAATCCATGTACACCTACAAGTTCACTGGCTCAGATCACATCTTGGCTAGGACCGGCTTTCGCTTCATGGACTCCAAGTGTCCTTATTTCAGACCTCCACCTGTCCCACTCTGTTTCTTGGCTCTAGCCTCAGCAAGAACCTCTAACAATCTTTTCACCAGTCAGCCAGGAGCCTTGCTGCCATAAAGGTACAATATTAATGAGCAATCAGGCATGGCAGACCTTAACTCTGCATAGACTATAGGGTCAAGCAGACGTGCTTCTCATTCTGCTTGGTGCTTTTATAAGGCACAGCCACCATGCCAGCAAAGAGACAGACATTAATGGAAAGGCTTAGCTATGCAAAGAGGTGAATATCTGGCAGAGATGCACGATATGGAGATAGTTCAGAAAGAAGTAGTACACAGTCTTTTGTTTCTGGGCACTTCTAAGTGTAGGAAAAAACCCTACAGAGATTGTGTAGAATATTTATTATTTTATACTCCATACTCCTTTCTCAGAAGAGCGCTTGGATTGCATTTATCATCATTATTTCAGTCCAAATACCATTTTTTTAACTTGTTAACTAAGATTTAATTTTGCTGAATTGGAATAAAATAATACTGGTGGCATCTATCACTGACAAATGCGTCTCTGGATCTATTAGCAATATTTTTCTTACATTCAGTAGTTGTTCTGGATTCACTGTTCTGCTCCATCCAGGACTGCAGAGGTTACAAAATGCTGTTCAAACATTAGAAAATCCAGTAGGCCCAAATTCGGCATGAACTTTTAAGACTTTCTTACTGAATCTTCATTTGCCTGAACCAAGATCTGGAGCTCAATGTCCTTCCTGTTGGACAACTGCAGACCAGGAGAGCTGAGTGATGGCAGGGATATAACAGCTGGGTGATGCTGGTGAAAATTCAGATGCAAGCAGGTGATGTAATTTATGAATGTGAGGAGCTGAACTGGGAGATTAAAAAAAATCCTGCCATCGGGTTATTATATTTAAAACAGCAGATATGGGTGCAGCAGCCAGAATCCCATACAAGCTGGGAAGCATCATTACCTGGACCAATAATTACCCCCCAGAGCCTATTACTCGCCCAATTGCCTCTCTTCTCATGGCTAATCCTGCCAGAGTCCCCACGAACAAAATCTCCATCTCCAGAAAAAAAAGGAAAAAAAAACCAAATTGACAAACATTTTGTCTCTCAAATGCTTTCTGACAGCTGTCTATCTCCAGACACCCCCTCCCACAGAAATGTGGCTCTCAGGACCCTGAACCCCAAGCCTTCCCATGTCTCCTGAAGCCATTGTCGCTGCAAATCTGGGTGGGTATCTGCCCCCTTGCACACACTCTTCCTGCCTGGTTCCTGCTCACATTTTGACTGGCATCTGCTGTGCCTCTGAGCAGCTACCATCCTCCCCACCCCACCCCACTGTCTCTCTTTGTCAACACAAGAACCCATGTTTTGCTACAGGAGGGATTTTTTTAAATCTGTCCATGGATATAGTTATCCGAATCGGACCCTGAAGAAAAGGAAGAGAAGAATGTATTTTAGACAGTTTAGGTAGATGGTAGCTGCAATTTCACAGAACTTCTGTTTAGGTTGTCAGATTGTAGCAGCTACAAATTACAGTACCTTTCAAAGAAATCAAGAGAAATTCAGCAATTCAATAAATTGGTGAATTATGTTCTACATTATTCATCTTTTCCAAAGAAAAATGACCAAGAAAGATCCCTCCAGCTCCTGTAGTTTCTATGTTCACTGTATTACTTCATTCATACACGCCTTCATCTAGCAAAACCAGCAGAGGGCCTTCCTTCCCAAGCAGGCACTGAGCGTGCTTCTTGCTGCCTGCCCTGTGGGTTCTATGACACAGGCATGTCATGATCCCTATGGAGCTTCTCCAAGTCGAGGATGTATTATCTCTATTGTGTACCGTCATATTTGAACCTCACATGATAACTGTAAGCTGTACTGTCATAAAACAGTACTGTTAATGCATAGGGAAGACTAAATGTGATTGCAGGTGTTGTTTATGCTCTTTTCTCAACAAGTATTTCATTTTTGGCTTTTTTTTTTATTCAACACCTGCTTCCTCTACAGGAATCTGTGCTGCAGACAGAAAGTAGTGCCTTCCTGCCAAGAAAAGCTTGCTCTGGGTTTTTTTACCTTCTTCTCAGGGATTTGCTGGCCTTTATCCTTGGTTCACCTGCTACCAGTGGTGAGACTGTCATTCTGATGTAGATAACAAGAATTTGCAGTGGGCTTGTGCTCTTCTCACATTTTTGGGGCTTTTGTTTAGATCTTGTAATTATTGAGGGGATTTGTTCACTATGCAAACTATTCTAGTATAGCCCTGAAGTTTTTAAAATGAGTTTCAGAAGTTGGTTCAGATACTTGGGAACATTCATTTGGCCTGATGATGTCCAGGTCCACACAAGATCAGTGTCTCAAATTGTGAATTTCTAGGTCTCAGCCAAGGGTGGTTTCTTGGTGAAGTACAGAAGAGACGAGACTATTTAATTAACCTGAAATCTCCCACTGGCACAAAATTGAAGTTCTTTTGCCAGAATCATTAGTAATTTGCAAGCTCTGTTCAGCAGGAGAGTAACACAAATTTGATCAAATGTGCCCTTTCCAGGAAATGACAGCTGTTACAATGAAGGGGGGAAAAAGTACTTCAGAATTCATTTGATAAAGTACAGTAATTTGGAATACATCGTGCTCAAAAGTCTGTTAACACTCACTTTTGCTTCACAGAACATGTTGGAGGATGAAGGCGTGCTGCCCCCCCCTCTCTGCTCCCCCCAATCCTGGCATACAGCTTGATTTTAGATTATTTTTTAATACACACATCTCAGCAGTTGGCAGAGAGGAAAGAAAGCAGTTCCCTTGCCATCACCCTTGACTAGGGCATGCCCTAAACAAGGAAAAAGCTATTTTATGTCACATACATAATTTATATTGGGCTTAGACAGTTATCAGAAGGTACACTTTTGTGTGTTGGGGTACACACTGCTATACAATTAGCACATCAGATAATTGCACACTTTGTACATTTGAGTAGTCGTTATTTTATTGTACTGCTAAGTCAAAGAAAGGATGTTGGTTGATCCCCCAGAGCTCGTGGGAGCTGCTGCTTCTCGTCAGGCTACGTTAAACTTCTCCATGAGAAAGAGAGCAACGCTCAAAATACAGCTGATGCGTCCTGGGGAATCTTTTCAGAGAAGTGTACAACAAAGGTAACAGACCATGGAGCTGTGTGCAGGCAGCACAGGCTGTGGGGAAAAAGCTAAGTATCTATAGACACAGCAGAGGCAGCCCGGGAAACACGACCCCAAGGAAAAAGCTGAACAAAGCAGGGCTTATCTACACAGCACTGGCTGCAAGAGACAGTCTGGTGAGCAAAAAGTACTCTCTCCTGCTGCTTTATCCTACTCGTGCTCAAAGACAGAACATTTTGTACCATCCTCATAAATAAATGGGATTACATCATCGTATCTGTTATCCAAACAGCTCTGCTGCTGCTGCGAACAGAAACAGCCACACTTTTCATTTCACAGAAATGAAAAATTTGGAGATTAGCAACGAGGTAACTTTGATAATTGAAAGCTACATTTTTCAAGCCTTTCATTTTTACTGGAGAGTACAATGCTTCCTTTTCTCTTCCCTAAAAAGAAAATGTGTTCACAGTGCTGGCATCCTCTGCAGAATGAGTTTTTGTTTTTTGTTTTTTTTTTTTTTTTTCTTTGCAAGGGCAATTTCTAAAATTAAGCAGCAAAAAGTCTTCTGGGGACACAACCCAGGGAAATCTGGAGACCTCTTTTTACGATCTTTTGCCATCTGCACTTGTCCTACACTTTGTCGTGCCAGTCAGCTCCCTGTAATGGAGATAGTGTGACCAGTGGAAAGTGGGTTTTCCCTTGCTGAGTACTGAGAGTTCATACCATACCAAGGAAAGAATAGCATACAAATGAGCACATCCTGATAAAAGACAACAGTCTGTAAATTTATGTTTGTGTATTCTTGAGGAGGTGAGCACAGGTAAGATGGGGAAGAGGAAGATCAAAAAAGCAGTACGTCTGGACATCATTTTGATTAATTTGCCAAGAATATCTTGAAGCAATATAAAATATAAATGTGCCTGTTTGAAAACTGTAGTGTCTTTAAGCACTTTGTCAAGACAATGAAAGGGTTGGATGAGCTGCCAAAAGACAATATTTGTCCTGTACCTCTGCAAAGATCACGAGTTTCCAGTTAACTGTAGTTTAAGATAATTGAATTAAAAACCTATATAAATGACAGATCTGTAATTTGAAGAGGAAAAATGGGCTGAGCTAAAGATCATTCACACAGATTTTTTCCCTATAATTTCATTTTGTTCATAAGGGCAGCTTTCAGCAGAAAGCAGACTGCTTTGCCATTTCTGACAGCTCCCTGCTAGGAAGAGTACTTTCTCGTGTATCTGGCAGCAGACTGGAGAAGTTATCGCAAGGTGACTGCAATATCTCCTGACTTCAGGAGATTCTCCATGTCAGATCACATCACCACAGCAACGTGGTGACAACTATTGGATTAACAGCTGGCTCAGAACCAATATCTACATCTGCTCATCTCTAGTGTATGTGTCACAAATAGTGGAAAATATGGAAAAATAATTTTTCATTCTTAATCTGCAATAAATTTCACCACTGATTTTTGTTTTATCTGTATAGCTTTCAACTTGAGCAATTAAATTAAAGTGGTACTCAGCTCATTTTTCAGAATGTGCACAGGATAACTCAAGTTGGAAGTGACCTCGGAATCTCTGTGGTCCATTCCCCTTTCTCAAAGCAGGGAAAGTGCAGAGCTTAATTGAGTGAGAACTTGAATGCCTCCAAAGATGGAGATAACAAGGGGAACTTGTGCCACTGCACTGAACATCTTCATAGAAAGAAAGCCTTTCCTTACATCCAGTCTCTGCCCCATGAGCAAAAAATTTCCTGCAGAGCTGTGCCCACTGAGACAGGCCCAGCCTGAGCAAGGCTTTGCTTCTACAGTTCCCTTGTATGTCTACTAAAAACTCACAAGGTTCCCCCTCTGCAGAGAAAATGGCTAAAGCCCTGGTACATAACAACTACTGACTTCGTGTGACTAGTGTAGAGAGAATTTCACTGTCTGACCAAGTCAGGAGATCATAATATCATAGAATCATGGAATCATAAAATTGCTTGGGTTGAAAGAGACTTCAAAGATCATCCAGTTCCAACCCTCTGACATGGGCTGGTTGCCACCCACCGGATCAGGTTGCCCAGGGCCCCATCCAACCTGGCCTTGAATGCCTGAGGGATGAGGCATCCACAACTCTCAGCAGACAGTGCCGGTGTCTCACTGTACTGTAAAGAATTTTTCTTCCCAGTATCTAACCTAAATGTCCCCCTTTTTAGATTAAAATAATTCCCCATTGTCCTGTCACTGTCTATCCATGCAAAAAGTCAGTCTCCTTCCTTTTTATAAGCTCCCTTTAAGTACTGGAAGGCTGCAGTGAGGTTCTCCATAGAGCCTTTTCTTCAGACTGAACAAGCCCATCTTCCCAACCTTTCTTCATGAGAGAGGTACCTGGACCCTCTGATCATCTTCATGGCCCTCCTCTGGACCCACTCCAACAGCTCCATGTCTTTATTGTGCTGAGGACCTGAGGCTGAATGCAGAACTTCACAAGAGCAGAGCAGAGGGGGGACAACCACAGTTGGCATTACGGGCTGCAAATGCATACTGTTAGCTCATGTCCAGCTTTTTGTCCACCAGGATCCTCAACTCTTTCCCTGCAAGGCTGATCTCAAGGAATTCTCCCAGTCTGCATACATACCATGACCCAAGTGTAACATTTTGCTCTTGGTCTCGTTGAATCTTATTAGATTCACATAGGCCCACTACTTGAAGCTGATGCTTCAAGCCACCACTCAAAATAAGTATTGATAGAATTTTTCTATTGACACATTTTATAGGCCAAAATTCGGATCTCAATTCAATGAAAATTTCCTCAGAAAATGTTCTACAACTAGCACAATTATTAAAAAATATCTGTTTAGATTCAGACAGAATGAACAATCCATTTTTGTTTATTTTGATCTGAAATTTGTAAACATAAATATTTCCTTCAATTTTCCTCTTTCCCATTCCATCCTTTTATTTTCATAGTCTATTAGTGATTCCACATCACCTATTTTAATGTTGCTAATATTTTCAGCATGACCTCCAATATACTCTGCTGTCTCATGGATACAGTTCCAGAATAAAACATCTCTCTCCAGTGTCTGCTCCCCCTCCTTTTCTTTGTACAATTTGTACTTTGCAATCTCATCCTTTCCTTCTTTATCCATATATGAGCAAGGAATGACATGAACCTTGGGAGAAGAATATAGCTAGTACTGCAGGATTGTTCTCTATAACTTGCCTTTTACTCAAAATGATGCTTCTTTTAATAAAATAGCATTAAAACTGTATAAAAACAATGGAAAGATTAACTCTATCTAACTTTGTTGTGGAGGGAGATATAGATGCAGGCATAGCCTGGAGACATACCCCTTAATCTATCCCAAAGCTGCATGCTTAGGTCAGTTTTGTCCCACTGAACACTTTCATTCACATTCAGTTAAATCATAAAAATTTAAAATAAAACAAATAAAAAATTTAATTTTCAGATTGACTGTACAATCTAGCTCTACGTTTTTCCATTTTTCTAACCTAGCCCTCTTCCAACAAGAAAATAATTGAGTACCTTATTATCCAGATTTGCAACAGGTTACAGTCCTTACTAAAGAGATGATCCAACAAAACCAAAAATACCCTATTATTATTTTTTTTAATGGGCAAAGGCTAATATTATGTCTTATATAGATGGTAAGAGGTATAGTATCTATTCATTTCACTGACTGAATGTGGGGACATGAAAATAGTACAAGAGATAAAAATGGATTCTTTTATGCATATGTTATGAAATTTATGTATGCACCTTTGCTCACATTGTTCCAAAGGGAAAATTTTTCACAGTAGGCATCAGTTGCTTAATTAGCACAGAATAATTAAAACTTACTGCAAGGAGAATTCCAAAACCCCATAGCAATTATATAGGTAGAATTCTTGGCTATTGCTTATACAATTCAAAAATAACTTTTAGGTAGGTTACTAAAAAACACCACCTATTCAAAATTACCTTGTAACAGAAAGACTTTTTAAACAACTAAGAAAATTAAACCAGAAAAAAAAAAAAAAGAGGGAGAGAAGGATCTAGTAGGCATCAGCAAGGTGCATTCAAGAAGTATTTTACCGTCATTTTTCAGGATCTGTTCTCTTTATCAGTCATACTGATTTACTCAGAATCCTGGAACTTGAAAAAAACATTTAGAATAGTTAGACAGCAGTAACAACTGCATAGTTTGTTAATAATAATAAAATAGTTCATTCACCACCAATGAGAACTTACTTACTGTGTGCTTTTTTCTTTATTCATAAACACTTGACTATCGACGTTCAACAAATCTTAGACTCATTTAATTAATTTAACACCCTTGTAAAATAGTATAAGGTTTCTCATTTGACCCAGAAAAAGTAAAAATTCTCTATGCGAATGTATTTTTACAAGGGGAATGTCACTTATCTCTGTGTCTGTCAACATCAAGGCCAAATTTTAGAAATTTTAATTTTAAAAATTTAGAAATTTTTTTGGTGATATTTGAAAAATGTGAGTCATTCACTTATTTTGAGTTTACCATTTTATCTTGTGGAAATTTTCTGATACAAGCTTTTCTTTTCATTTTGTCTCAGCCTCAGCATTTAATTCCCTCTTTCTTCTATGGCACCAACATGATACTTCCCTGCAAAATCTTCCCTTTGTATGGTGCCCATTGACTCAGGTTGCTTTAGTCCACTCTCACCTGAACTGTCCTCTTCTTGTGACTGAGAATCTGGTGGACTCGGCGCCAATCACTTCGTTTCTGAAAGAAATGCAGTATGCAATTATGCTGTCTGTGCAGAGATCTGAACTGACATATCCACATGACGTATGCAGCTGCATGTAACACATGCTGCTGCATCCAAATTCATCTTAGTGTTTCCCCCTTACTCCACAAGGTATTTGAGTCATTTCTAAAACTGTATCAGGCTCAGCTTAAAAGGGGATACAGAGGGACCTGCAGTTATACAGATAACAGATTTAGCATCAGAGACACTGTCTTGTCCATTTAGCTTGTATTATCAAATCTTGTACTATGCTTAATCCACTGGGATTTAGCAGAAGTACATTAAGAATATTTTTCTTTCCTCTTCAGTTTTAGAAAAATTAAATGAACTCCCACACGTATAGCCGTGTTCTACATGGTTCACAGCTACATAAGAGTTGCAGAGATTTTTCTGGTGGAAAAGCTGCCACACCAGCAATTCAAATCAGTCTTTCAGGGATCCTTTGAGTGAACCCTCAGGAAAAATGGAACGAAGCTGCTAGAATTCCTGCAAGTGGTAGAGAACATTTTACGTGTGTTGTTTGGAAAAAGGTCAGGTTAAACAAAATAAATGTTTGATGAAGATAAGGAAATATTGATTCCACAGTTGAAATGGTTTTAGGAGCATAGTAAAGGAGGGAAAACCAAAAACTGAAGGATGAGAAGGGATTAAGCAAAACTGAGCAGTAATGTGCTGCAGACATGACAGCTGTATAAACTCTGTATACATTTACAGACCTGTAGATGTTGGGATGAGGCACTTCATATTTAAAATAAATAAATAAATAAATAAAACACTTTCTTCATCTTCTCCCCAAAGTCAGGCTTGAGAGAACCCCAAGCCCTGAAGCCAGCTTCAAACATGGAACATGGTCTTTGTTAATCTATCGTAAGCATGTCCCTCTGCTTCCCAAAAAGGTCAAAAGAACCTCAGCCCATGGTCAAGGCCTGTGGTCCTAAGAATTCCATTACTCTAAACTTTCATCATCTGCCTTTGAATCTGCCCCTTTAGGCTGGCTGCATTTTCATGGAGGTCCTAGATGAAAATCAGCAGGAAAAAAAATACCAAAAATGCATAAAATTTCCTATTTATGTCATTTATTAATAGCAGTTAAATTACATTCCTTTTGTGCTAGACTAAATTAATAAATGAAAAAGGTACTGTGCAATGGGGAGTCTGCCTGCTGCAAAAATAACAGAGAGAACTTGCTTTATTAGCTTCTGTGAAGCTTTCAGGGAATTGAAATGGGAAACAAATATTCTTTTTGGGTCATTTAAGCCAGTTTAAAATGTACAAAATTACATCATGACACCATAAACAGATTTGTACAGATGTAAGTGAAAGAGAGCCTGAATTACCATGACATTTTAAAACTCAATTAAAGGACTGAAAAATCTCTTTAATATGAGCCACTGTGGTCAAGTATATTGCACTTTGGACTGTATTTATTGCTGCGTGTAGAGATTGCTGTGATATGTAATCCATACGTGATGTGATATTGCCCAAGGAAGTTGTGGATGCCCCATCCCTGCAGGCATTCAAGGCCAGGCTGGATGTGGCTCTGGGCAGCCTGGTCTGCTGGTTGATCACCTGCACATAGCAGGGGGTTGAAACTAGATGAGCACTGTGGTCCTTTTCAACCTAGGCCATTCTATGATCCTATTATATGATTCTATGATGGATTATAGGCAGAGACTCTTCTTTCATGGGTTTGGTTTAATTAGCTGGAGTGGAATTATCCCTGTTTACATCACAGTTATTGAGATCCAGACAACATTTTAATTCTGAACATGTTGTCCTTTGAGAATTCAAGATCCTTAAGATGAGCTTCCTGCATATATTTTTTAAGTACCATAGTAATGACTTAGGAGACATAGGAAAAGTAACAATAGAGATTTGCAGACACGCTAAAAAGAGAAGTGGGAGTTAAGAGCAGAGTTCTGTCAAGGAAAATGCCAAGATGATATACAGTGAAGATAAAAGGAAATTCTGATAGGATAAGAAAGTTAAAACAACTGGAATCAATCTTCAGCTGTGGAGTAATGTCCCAAAGTACGAACTTACACTATGAATATGTGTGGTCTCTGTCCCTGAATGTGACATCAAGTTTTGCCCCACTACAGACCTGTGGATTATACAGGATTATTTAGCATTGCACTCTTCATTTTTAAGTGAAAAAACCACAGTCATTTTGTAAGCTTCGTTTATTTGGTATATGGCATTGCCAAACCTATATCCAAATATTTTTTGCAGGCCATCCTATGAACACAGGGGAAGCCTTCAACTGCGACTGGCAAAATTTAATCTACCCTTCATACTGCCACAGCCATTAAAGCAGGAAGTCCAAAGAAAGGCAGACCTGTCTGTTTTTAACAATTGTAAGCTTTTGTCTTGCTCTGGTAAATCATCCATCAGATTAAAACCTAAAAGCTCACAGAAGTGTGTTGATGCATACTTAATTTTTCTGTGAATCACTCTGGGAAGCTTTTCAAAAGTAAGTCTCTACCAGCCACACAGATCCCATTCATTGTCAATGAAATGTGTCTCCCAACATTTCTTCTTTAAAAAAAAATGAGTTCTTTTTGGCTCTGAAAATGTGAGGTAGTTACCATAAATGAAGGTATAGGGTTCCTATTTTACAAAATAAATCTGTCTAAAAGGCCAGAATAAATCAGTACTAAAAGAATAAATTCCAAAATCTGGACTTCAGTACTCTCTAGAAAAGACACCAGTTAGCATCCCATAGCACACCAACCATCAGCCAGCTGTCTGCTGAAACACAAAGTGTGAGTTGCCTAAGAAAGAGCAGATCAATACACAGTTGGCTTCCAATGCATTCTCCCTACTTTTGTGACCTTTTGCTTTTTCCATCTAACACTTTGGAAGAAATAGGTAATAGTTTTGAAAGACGGCAGTATCACTGATGCAAAAGGGAGAAGGAGGCTTCCCTATTCCCCATGGTTGATCACGACTTTAGGCTTGAAAATATCATACAGCAATGTCTGTGACAGAAACACAAGTGTTAGGCTCAACCAGAAACACGTGGGCAATGGTGAGCAGTTGTAACAACACTAAACAATTAAGATTTCTGCAGGACAGATTAATTTTTATAATTTAATAATTTTTCATAAGAAGTGACCTGTGTTCCTGAGAGGTTGAACTACGGTCTGTCATTCCAAAAGAGAAATCTTTAACATCAGGTACTAAGTGGCATCTGATGAAGACTTAGTTTCCCAGATCTCATCCCCAGAGGATCCCACAAGCCAATACAACCCAGAGAAGTTGACTAAGTTCCCAGTATCAGGTCTTTAAGCATATGTAATTTCAGTGATGCCAGCAGTTCAATTAACTTCAACAGATATTATCCATATGCTTAGGGGTTTTATTAGATTGCAGTACAAGCTACCGAAATATAATTTTACTTTATAAATATTGACAGATGGAAAGTCTCAGCTTGGTTTTGAGCAGGAGAAATGTGGGCAAGGAGCACATGATAAATATTCCACAGTAATTACTCTATGTGGCATTACTGAAAAGAAAATAACTTGCGTGTAATACAACAACAAAACCCTAGCTACCTTATACTGAAGTTGCTGGGTGGTTAATTCAGTTGTTGTCTAAACCATAAGCATACCATATGTAATATAATATACAGTGATAAGCTCTCCTTGCTAGTTCTCCCAGCCAATTTTTGTCCAGTGTCTTTCGCCAAATAGTGTCCATTATGTAGATGTGCCTCTTAAACTGTGAGTAATTTATTTCATTTGATTTTTTTTAATTATTTGCAATAAATAGTAAATTCAATAAAAATTATGTAGGAAGAAGGAGGGGAAAGACAGACGTTAGCATTTAATTTTAAAAATACAAGTCTTCTTCATTCTGAAATACAAAAGAATAAATTACAGTTATTAGTTTCTAAATAGCTTTTCAATTAATAATATGTTTAAATTGAAAACCAGATGGTAAGAAGAATAAATGAAAACAAAAAAATTCAAAATCTTTTGGACTGTCATAAAACGACATATTTTCTTAATTTAACTGGGAACAAACTATTCTATATTTTTACCCATTATTGTAGGAGTTCCGCAATTTGTTGTGTCGGAAGTAATCTTTTATTTCTAATGTGCTTAACGAAACTAAGGGTGTCAAATTCCCTACTAACAGGAAATTAATCTGTTTGAAAAAATCTCCACATGCGTTGCAATTGACTAGCATGATTTCATATGCAATGCAAGATTTCTGTTTTTAATTTAGAGGATATTTTTTAGGTCACTTCTTCAAAACAATACCAAAAAACACAGCTAGCTTTGATCCAAGCTCTGTCAGCAACATGGAAAATGCCACAACTCTGAATGTACAATTCCTCTAGTATTAAATACATATGTATGGCTCCCTGTCTAAATTTATTTGGTTTAGAGTGGGAGGAATTAAGTGTAGTCATGACTTCGATGTCTTTCTTAATTTCCTATTTGACAGGAAGCATTAGTAAACAGCGCTATAAAAAACAAGTGAAATAATTTCCATCTGATCCGGCCTCTAAAAATTGCTCTTGCACCTTTGCTGAACACAGATATCAAGAGAACGTCTTTTAAACATCCCCGTTCTCTTCAAAGGTTGCTAGAAATGTCCCCATAAAGCATATGTTCAAGACTATTAATTGTATTGGAGGAAATGAAATCTCATCAACATGTCTCCATTATGCAGAAGTCCCAGATGTTACACCAACAACACTGGTTTTACCCAGTGCTGGTTTGTATAACAGTGCAAAAGAGTAAGGTTCAGGAGGAAAGCCTGCATTACATTATGCACTCACCAGCCAAGAGAAAGACTAGTAAGGCAAAGAGGCTGAGATTGTGGAGGAGAAAAGCTCAGTATCCCTGAAAAACCTATGGTGGGAAGTTGGCACTGTCAGTGTGTACTTAAGATGCATTGACATCCCAAGGAATTAGAGCAGACATTTGAATCTTATCCATACACATTTTTTCTAAATCAGGAAATACAACCCAAGCATATATGATTAATAGCATATGCTCAGTTTAAACACTTTTAAAGTGATGAAAGTTTGGAGGATTAGGATTCATGGTATTTAATTTCTCTGACCTAAACTTCCATATTTGTCATTAACAACGTGTAGAAGCAACACACATGCAAACCGTATGTCTAAGATGATGGGTATACAAATAAACTAACTGTTGGCTTGTGCAAAGATTTGTATAACAAATCAGTGTTTGTGCATATCAGTCATTAACCCAAAGCTTTGATTGCTCTGCAATATAGCCAATGTGCCTTTTAAAGACATACTGTCAAAACAAGACAAACAAGGGTAATAAATATGCTTTCACTAATAACTAGACTGGACTTCCTTGCTCTCAAAAAAGCAGCAGAAGAACCCTTAAAAGCATCAAGAAGGTCAAGCTGGGATAGGATGCAAAACAATTCAAACTGCTGTCTTGCCAGATCATAAGAAGTGTGAGATTATCACCTCCTCCTGCTGAGCTAGGCTTACATTCAGCTGCCATCACCAAGCAAAGAGCCACAGAGCCGCAGTGACCTTTCTAGAGGTAGCAGAGAATTAGGGTTGTTGCTAATCTTCAAGTCCACACTTACCTGTGCTCAGTACAGAGCTTCGATAAGTTTAAATGGCACTGAGTGTTACATGGAGAGTAAAATCAAACCTTGGCACTGCAAGCAAGCCCATACATATTTGGAAGATGGAAGAGACCAGGAAGAACAGGAAGACTTGTAATGCAAAACATGCAAGGCTCAGTGACCAACAACAGATAGGAATACAGCATATCAGGACAAGAACCTTTTTCATAACAAGCTAAGGGTACACTGAGAAGTACATTATCTGGAGAACACAAGCGCTGTAAACAGGACTCAGATGTGTTTTGGATGGACATGCCAGTGCTGTTGCTCCGTGGGTTCAGCAAACCCAAGGAAACACTGCTACAAAGATCAGGTGACTTTTCAGTAGGGATCTGCATTCCAAGTGTCTTCCACTGCACAGCTACAAAGCAGGAGGGAAGTGGAATCAATAGAAAAAGTAATGAAAGGGAAAGCAAAGGCCAGCAGGTGCGCAAAGCCTAAAGGCAAGGAAAGCCTTAATCAAACAGGCTTTATCTTTAGAAATAAGGAGTCATCTCAGTATGTTAGATGCCTCGAGAAGTACAAAAAAAGGGAGAGAAGTTTGTTTAAAGTGTTAGATCATTTTGTTTAACATTTAAGTACACATGCTGCTTATACTAACTTACATAGAAGATGAATTACCACTTATTACTGTTATAAAATAAAATTGTGTTCATTCTGCCTCTTTTTGGACCTTCTAACAAATATGGCATGATGTCCTACAGTGCAGAAAATAATTGCACTGACTTTCTGGGAATATGTGGCTTTCTAATTGCATATTTTTCCTTTTCAAATCAGAGCCAAAAAAGAGCAACTGATGACTACAGCTGGATGAATACTGCAATCATTAGCCTTGTTATAATGATATATTTCAATAACAACCACAATACTTGATCCTCATGGATGGTTCTACAATGACCATGGATTATGCTGAGAAAATGCTATTCCTAATTTTATTCTTAATGGAGTGTGAAAGTCTTGCTATGTGGTAGAGACTAATTGTCGCTTTAAATGTAATTTATATAACTCAAAGAACATGTATGCTTCATGGCATTAATTAAAATACACTGCAGAAAGTTCAGTTGACAAGAAGTGGTGGTTTTTGTACTTTGAATTAAATGAAGACGCAGTTATCACATTATGAAACTTTATATTATCATTTAACAAAAGCACATTTTATTATAGATAACATGTGGCCATGTGAAAGAGCACGCCTGGACTTCAGAACATTTGATACATGCATAATTAAACTAACTAATCAATTGCAGAGCAGTAGTCAAAAGTCAAATCTTAATGAACTGGAAAACGATACTTCAATTCTTTGTCTCAAAACCCCAGTTTAGCATAATAATCACAACATATTTCTAGTAAGTGAAAATTTTTTTTTTCTTATTCTTACACAGCTATGGTGTATTAAAGACAAATTGCAGTGACTTTGTAAATCATCAGCTAGTTCTGCTTAACTTAATAAAAATAATATAAATACGTTACACAAAAAATACAAATTCTTGTCTCTTTCTACACTGCATTGCTGTGGGCTGTTTGTTTTTTGAAAATACAATTTTCTTTCAAATTTTCTTGTTAAACTCTTTTTCAGTTTATGCTGAATTCTATATATTACGTATGCAGTGCGTACTACCCAGTGAGTAAATACCTACTGGGGAAGGCCAAGTACTTTCAAGAAATTCAGTTACACTGAAGGAGCTGACTGCAGAGCTGACTGGTAGAGGTCAGCAGCAGCTTTTCATTCACTTTGCCTCCATTCTTAATGTATGGAGAGGGATTTGATTGAGATCAGCACAGTGATAAACCTATCAGCAATCAATGTTATTCTCCATCCTGCAGTCACATATATCAGCAGTCAAGATCCACGTCCCATTACACAAAGCTCTTACTAGCATGTAAGTCCGAACCTCAAGAGGACTGCAACAATAAAACTGATTTTCAACTTTATTCTACTTATCAGAAAATGGGACATATCCATTAAACTATGATATACTGGTGGTAAGGTATATTACGAGAATTTGTACCTAAGTATCCTGATTTCCATTGCCTTGTCTGAAACTGCAAAAGTGTGGAAAGCAAAACATGATCCAAGACTGTTACCACAATCAAGGAGCTTCTGCTAGGATGTTGCTAAATCTTTATTCTATGTGCAACTTGCAATAAAACTTCTCTTCTGAAGTCATTCAGTCAGCTCATCATCATAATCTGTTACATAGATCTACCATTATATCTATTAGATATCTTTAATTCAGTCATGAGAAGTTGTTAGCTAATGGAAAGGAATGGTGGAGAAGGATTCTAAACCAATTTGTTGGGACAGATTCATAAGGATTGTCCTCCTGCCTACAAACATGTGAAACAGCGAATATTACTATCAGTTCTCAACAATAAACCTAATCTAAATTGCACTGTTTCCGTACCTCATTTTAGCACTGCAAAATAGCCAAAGCTTTAAAGAACTCATCAGCCATCTGTGCCTGCAGGTGTTTACAATATAGAATAAATTAAGAAGTGACAAGTCATTGAGAAGGTTACAGCTGAATAATTACCATGGAAAACTTAAGATCTTATGCAACATTTCAACTACTGAAGATGGAATATCCTTCTCTGTCCTTTTAAAATCAGTTGCCACTCTTGTTTAAGTTGTCTGAAGGACATCTCCCTTCATCAAATAAAAAACACTTACAGCAATTAAGCCATGTCAATACTTGCGCTAACGAGTTTGTCTTTTTTTTTTTCTTTTTGATTTAATTGATGCAACAAATTCAGTTACCAATGTTGAGAGCAAAGACATCTGCTTATTTCCATCAAAGACAGCTTTCCCTGTGAGAACATCTTCTGTCTATAGCTGTCGCACTTCCTCTCTGAAAAATGTTATGAAATGTTCAGTTGTTCAGTTCCAATGTGTTTAAAAGCAGTATGTTGAATATATATGAATTCAAAGACATCCCAAGCCCTGCATCCTAAATAAACATTAGGTTTACTTAAGCATTGTAAGTCTTCAACACAGAAGGTGCACATGTATTGTCATAACAGAAACATAAAATATCTTAGATCTCATTGGAACTTGGCTGGCCTCAAAAAATTAGAAAACAATTTTTATAATCCTCAAGTTAGTAAGATATGGTTGAGCACTGAAACACGAAATGACTCGACCAGTGAAGTGCTCCCAATTTTGAAAATGGAAAGTTTTAAAATGTTTTTGTTCTAAATATAGAAAAATTCTTGTTTATAATGAGAAATACTTACGAGATTCTATTATGGAAAATACTGAGTATTTTATGGCTAGGAAAAGGGCTAGAAAAAAAAAAGATTTCTACCCTAATAATAGGAAGATAAGTATCAGCAACTTTCACAGAAAATCTGTTACGCTGATCCCTCTGTTTAGATACAGCAGTAGCGGATTTCAGGACCTTTTGAAGCAATCTATGCACAAGAATAAAGAAATCAGTAATTAAGAATTCTAGTGTCTTTTTTCCCGTGGAATAAGCTTTGTTTTGAAATTCACAGAAACCTTGAAACAGCTAGTCATGATCAGCTCAGATGCAAATACATCTTACAGGAGTTTCAGTCTAACAGTTAATGCTCCCCAAAGTAAATTTTCCTCTTTGACTGTCTGGAGATAAAGAGAGAAAACAGAAGACACTCTTTGCTCTGCTCACGCGTTGCCCTGAAGAATGGCGTTGTGCTGCTAAGCTAGCAGCGATGTGTTATTGCATAGCTGAGAAATACACCTGCACTAAGAAAAATAATCGCTGTAAGTGTAGATGAGGAATCACATCTACCACCAGCTGCAGGTTGGCTCAGGGCAGCAAAAGGTGCACTCCACAGCATCGCACACTCCTAAAACTGAGACTACTCAGTGACAGAATTTCGCTAGGAGATCGAATAAAAGCCCTTGGGCTTGTAATTTAATAAATCAGAGATGCTGCTGCTGAAGAAAAACCTTACATCTGTCATCTAAACTAGAGGGAAGAATCTGTATGGTCATTTTTGTGGAGATGCAGACTCCTCCCCTGGGTTTGAGAGATTGATTTTGGAGTTACAGGGTGATCCAGCTCCCCACTCCTTTATCCCAGTCTCAATGAGTCTGTGTTTTGGTCAGACATAAAAAAAAAGGTGCCTGAATTCTATAGTACTTAGAAAACAAAAGCCAAGAGAATGCTTCTGACTGGGGTGGGGATTTTGACTAATCAGAAGATTTGGCTGGGTTAGCAGCACTAGGTATATAAGCAGCAAAGCGGGTTACCTTCCAGTGCAGCTGGAAAATGAAAAGAAAAAAAGACGAAGAATTAAATGCATAGCAGCACAAAAATAGCAGCAAACCTGGACATGGGTTATCTCTGTAAAGCAGATGTTATTAATATGTCATATACTGGCTGGTCTGCAGAGGAACTAGTAAAATGATTTACTGCTATAATTATTCTTATTTTATTATACAGAATGAACTAAGATGCAAATCTACTAACCTACTCTGAATATTCCTAATAAAGGAATTTAATCTTGACTTTGAGCAAGACTGATGTGTCAGGGCTGGCATAAAGAAAAGATACTTTATAATATGATTTCACACTGTCCTACACAAATGCAAAGCAGTTACAGTAGAGGTTGCTGAATCTGGTATCCCAGTAAATGTGAGACTGCTGTAGTTTTGAGTCTGCAGCTTCAGCAAGTAGAAAGACTGAGTGCATGTTCCCAGCAGGCACACACATGTACACTTGATACATACACATATTTTCAAAAGTGTGGTCAGATGCTGGAATGGGCTGCTTAGGAAGGTGATGCAGTCACGGTCCCAGGAAGTGCTCAAGAAACGTACTGAGGGACATAGTTCAGTGGGAAATACCAGTGGTAGGTGGATGGTTAGACTGGATGATCTCGGACGTCTTTTTCAGCCTTGGTGATTCTATCATTCTGTGATTCTCTCAGTTAGCAATGCTTGTTTGGTTCACCATCTTATTTCATGGTGGACAGCAAACATGGAGCAGAATCCAAAAACTATGTCTAACAACTTCATTGTTGGCATTTTAACACAGTTAAGGGTTAGACTGTTTAGGCAGTCTGCCTTCTAGAGGTAAATCAGGCATCAGACTAAAGAGCTAGAAAAGAAATATTTTTAATATCAATATTTTTTCTTAGGTTTTGAAGGGAATCTGTTCTCTGGAGAAATCCAAGCAGAGTGGGTGCTCATTTTATTATTCATCCTAACCAAGCACTGACCTTGGAGCAAGTCCATTTCATGACATATCCTAAGCAATCTGGTAGTCTGGACCTTACCACATGAGCAACCTCTGCAGTGAGAAGCAAATGTCATCTTCTCTTAAACCTCTGCTGGTCCAAGCACAGAACTATCTCCTTTTCCAGCACAGCAGTATGGTCTAATGTGTGCTGTCTGGAACTTTGCCAATGCTCCCTCTTACCCTCCCCCAAAATAGCATTTCCTGTGAAACCACCCAGCTTCACACTTGTCTCGCTCCAATTTATAGGAGGGAGATGAGGTTCTTTTAATATCTGTATACCCGACATGAGATTAAGAAACAACGGTTCATATGTTGGTCCAACCAGTTTACTACAAAACCTAATCAGGGAGACGGGGAAGGGAAGGAGGGCGATAGAAAAGATAGGAAAGAACCAAGAATTGCGTAAAGCGGGGAGAGTCACCACCAGGATCCAGCAGCGGTCCCGTTGCACGACGTTTGAAGGTCCGAGGCAGACGCGGGGGGGGGGCGGGGAGCGGCACCGTGGCGGCCTTGGGCAGCAAACAGGTAGCGGAGGCAGTCGCGGAGCCAATCCTTGAGGAAGCAGCAGCACTCAGGCAGCAGGCCCAGGAGAGTCTGTCAGCATGCAGGTGTGGTTTCGTGAGGAATCTGATAGTCAGGAATCCTTATGTTCTTCTTCATGAGGAATCTGTTGCCAGAAATCTCGATCTCCTTCACAAGGAATCTGTTGCCAGAAACCTCTGTTGTTCTTCATGAGGAATCTGTTGCCAGAAAACCTCGATCTTCTTCATGACGAATCTGTTGCCAGAAACCTATCCTCACGGTTTCCGCTTCCTCTTTTATCCTCCTTGTTCTTCTGCTTACGTGACAAGGATGGGCCTTGAGCAAGAGTCATTGAGTATCCCCTGAGATGGCCATCATCCTGAGATAAGTCCACACAAAAGAGCACTTCACAGCTATTTAGCTGCAGCTCATCTCGCTCTCCTTGCCCCTGGCCTTGTCCATCTTGTCTCCCAGACAAAGGATTTCGAAACCCTTGCCCAGGACTTGTCCATCAAAGTTTTCCAGAGAAAGGATTTCACAACCTTTGCTCAGGACTTGCCTGGACTTGTTCATCTGTGTCCCCAGCAAGCTTTGAGGCAATGATGTAAAAGAATAATCTCTTACAGGTAAAATCCAGTCAGGAGGTAAAATCCAAGTCAGACGTTTCTAGAACAGGAATTAAAATACTCAGAGCCAATGACAGGAACACTGGTGCAGACATACAGAGACAGGCTTTCATTCGCATGCCCAGTTGGAGGCCAGGAGACCTACAGACTTGTTTGAATCTACTTGAACGGAATGGAATGTTTGTAGGATTATCTAATTAAAATGTTAGCACGCAAAATGGGCAGCATAGAATTACTCCACAAAAAAAATTGTATAAGCCTTTTTTATTTCTTCTCATTGTTCTAACACCGTTCCTTCAAAGGCAGATTGTTTTTCCCTTTGTTCTTATTTTTAAAAAGCTTTTGGTTTCAGTTTTTGACAATTGAAAAGCACATTTTGTGCCCGGTACTATTCCTACTTATTGTAGTTTTCACCAAAAATAAGTCAGTGAGGGAGGCAGTGTGAAGGAGAAGCTAGACACCTCACATTTCAACTACTTTTACAATTGCACAGAAAGTCAGGAAACTAAGAATGAATAGCATATTGAGGCAGAAATGAAAGTATGTGACAGTGTAGGTGTGGTAAAAGTGGAAAAAAAAAAAATAAAAAAAAAAAAAATTTTGCAGTGAGTGTGGGGCCATCACCCGACACAAAGCCATGAAACATTTCCAAGGAACACGTGTCAGCATGCACACATACCACAAAAGAACAAGGTGGGTAGATGTTGATAAAACAGCTCACATTCATCACCTGAGGACAACCTAGACCCTCTAGTGTCAAATCTGACACACCGGCTGGCACTCAGACAGATCTTGCAGTCTTTGACACGTGTGCTGGAGAGTAAGAGTGAAAATTAACACTGCTGTCACATTTAATTATATGAAAGTGCCTTATCCAATTGCAGAGTGGCTCTGTATAAGAAGGCAAAAATATTTACTGCAGTGTTTTTCAAATAATTTTAGCAATTAACCTTTTTATTACAGTTACTGAAAAACAGTTACTGGGGCAAGTAAGACTTGCAGCAGCATTTCAATTTTTTACTGTAAGCCAGTCTGTTATTTTAGCGGTATGCAACAAAGCTCACCTGGATGAAAGGGTAAGATGGAAATCATAATTTATTTCTGCTGCATGAAGTTCTTCACTTCATGTGAAAATCAAACTACAGATTTTCACGTTTGCTGCTCACCACCATGAGCTGGGAGACACAAATGTCTTTGCATGAGCAGCTTTTCATATTATCTGTTCTATGCTGGTGATTTCAGCTGTCTGCTCACTTGAGCACGTCTAGCCCATCTCAGATCAATGTGAGCTTGAAATTATTGCAAGGTACACATGAAATTCAGAAAAAGTACGTATAGAAGGTATGCTGAGGAATGGAGTTGGCCAGTTTTATGTAAATTAAACCACTAAAATGTGGAATCACTCATCCATGTACATTTAGATCCTGGAGAAGAAGCCTGTTAGCTTTATTAATCTCACATTCCAAGCAGCTACTTACTCTGAAACACCTAATTCAGTGAAATGCTGTTCAGAATGGAGAAAGATATTGGAATTCTACACTTAATCATTTAACCCCTGTATCAGAGATATGTGGGCTTGCTGTGGATTCCCTGGGCTAGCAGAGCACTGGAGTGAAATGCAAGAAGCCCCGTCTATCCTCTGATCTGCCATCACTCTGGAGGAGTCACAGTGATCTCATTATGTCTGTTCCCTGAATATAAAGAAAGATAAAATGTTATAGACCATGATAACTACAAATGCAAGAGAAAGCAGTACTCTACGCACATAATTACTATCTCGCGGGTGTTTTATTTCCCAGGTAGGAGAGGAATGAAAGTGTATTTTCTTGCAAGAGATCAAACACAGAAAGGACAGGTCTGTGGCAGAAAAAGAAATGCACACAAATAATTGGACCTAGCAGAAATGTGGTATCTCAGACAAACAGGTACAGGAGGCAAATTGTGAAAAATAAATGAAATGGAAACACACACAAGCAAAGAAAATCACATCAAATATAACAGGATTAGACCTACCTATACTTACCAGTATTAAAATTACTTACATTTAGTTCTTTGGGATTGAAACCTATATTTTTAGAACCATAGCTTTGCAGATCTGCAGTAACGCTGTACTGTTCCAGGGCACTTAGGTGATTTGGTTACAGGGTTTAGTATCAACCTGTAGTTTGAACATCGTTATTGGATTGCTTTGGGGCTGTTCCAAGCAGAGTAATTTCCGACTGTGCTGTCACAGCACCTGAAAATTACATAGTGAAAAAGAACTAAAATCTCCAAATCTTCTGTGATGGACTGTGTAAAGTAATAATAAACACAGCTCAGGAAAAAAAAAACAAACAAAAAACAAAACAAAACAAAACCCACCTGCATAGCAATAATGCATTCAGTGGTTTTCTTTACAAAATAACATAATGGATAACCAGCCTACTTAAAGAACCTTATAGGGAAGAAAGTGTAAAAACAAGTCTTTAAAAATATGTTTGCAAAGAAAACTTGAGTTTCTGTTTCCTCCTGATTCTGAGAAGAAAAGAAGCTTGTTAGTGGTCATCAGTCTCTAAGCAGTTAATCTTGGAGATTTTCTTCATTAGAAAAGAATTAAGCCCAAGAGGGTTTTGAGTCTAAGAGATCTATAAAAGAGGATGAGCTCATTCATTTTTCATGAAAACATGCAAAAGAATCAGGAGCCATTCACCTGGGTTCATCTAGTTCTGCAGATCTTTGGTACCTGTTGTGCAGTTATCTGGAAAACTTTTATCCATCTCTACAAAATTTCTTAACTAAGCACTTTAACTTTTTGAGGTCTCTCAAGTATCACCGACACATTCTATGAAATGCCTCTGGCATACAAATGGGTCACATTATTACTTCAGCTCTCTTTCGTCTGTGTAACACGAAAAATAACATGGATTCATCCTGGTTTTGTAGATATCCTCAGCAGCAGACTGACTCACCACAGCAATTGCACATGACTAAAGCCATGGTGCTTCCTTGGCTACACATCAACCTTGCCTCTGTGCATAAATCTAATTTCTAAAGTGCACCAGTGTTATCCCTTCAAGAAGGACCTCCTTGTTCCTCTCTCACACAATTATAACTAATTGTTATAGACAATATAGACCAAAAGAATTCAGCCAAGCAGAACAACACAGCCACAAAGACAACTTCCTGCTCTAACCAAGCACCTCCATCTCACTATAATGTTTCACTGGGAAAGCACAAGGACATAATGCATTTCTCCAGCTGAGAAGGATTAAATTAGTCTCCAGCTGAGACAAATTACAATTTGGAAGTATTCTCTTCCCCTTAATCCTTACCCTCCCACGCAGCCATGAAGTTGATCCCTCTGTTTTCTCAGCAACCACCCATGTTGGATGCAGACCCCACTGCAATGTTCCCAAATCTTCAACACATGGAAGAAGATCCGACATTTCCTTTCCACAAACACTTCAACAGATCTTGAATTAAACAACAGCCTCCTCTGGGAACTCACATAGGCTCCAATATCCAGTTACCTTCCTTTCGATTTTTTGAACCTATCTAGATGTCTTACTGCTGTCTTTCCTTAACAGGTAAAACTTTCATCCTCAAAATCAAGCTGCAGATTCAGTGACAATCCCCAACACACCTGCTCCTGGGTTTGTCTTTCATTAAACTCCCTATGGATATGTTTGCAGCAAACCAGTTTTGCTAAGTTTCAGCTGTCTAGCTGCTTGATGAGAGCACTGTCTGGTCTGGCACAGACTGCTTAACAATCTCCATCAAAAAAACAACAGATTCTGTTTTTACACAGAAATATTTTCCACTGCAGCAGTGTTCGTGATAACAGCCTTGCAATGTTCAGAGGCAGATGCTCTAAATTAGCCCTGCTCTATAAATGGGAATGGGGGTGAGACGGGGGAAGGGATAGAGGATAAGAAAGACCAAACCATTTTGCCAAAGCTCAGAATTCAAACAACTTATTTTTAGAAGGCTTCTTGCCACAAAACTCTCCTTTTTTATTCCTTTCTTTATTTTTTAGCATATAAAGAAAATAGAAGCATCAGTAAGGCAGTTTAGCTTTGTCATTTTTGCTCTTTCCCCTTTTCCTTTTTTTCCCTCTCTTTTCAGTAAGAAAAAGTAAAAAACCCTCATAATGAGTCAAGTCCTTTGACTTCAGCTCTAAGAAGGCAACAACTTAAACTTTATAAGCACTTAGATTGGTTAGTTCTTTCATACAACAACAAAAAGCACTAATTCTCTCAAGCAATTTGGGTATAATTTCACTGGTATAATTCATTGGTACTGGTATGAATTCTCTGACAATAACATCTATCTCCATAATTTGCTGCCAGAGGAACTAAGGGGACAGAAGTATTTAGCATGCCTAAATTTTATCGCAGGAGGCATTGCCATAAGCAATAAACACTACATAATGTTTTTTTAACAGGACAGCAGGCAAACACTATTGAGAACAGAAGCAAGCACTCTTGAGAAGTGTTTTCTTCTTGCTATCGGAAAGACTGCAAATGGAAATAGCCTCAACTCCAACCCACTTCGTTCCATTTCAGACATTTTCCTTTAGATTTTTATCCTTTTCTAGTTTTTATGCATCATTGACTGAGTTCAGACTAGCCAAAAGTCTGTACCAGAAAAGTCAACAAAATTGATTTTTCAAAATTGTTTACTAGTTTTTCAATGAAAGATTAATTGAAAGTAATCTTCCAAGCAATTTCATGTCACTGAAACTACTTCCTGATCAAAAAAGAAATCTGAATGCACTACATCTGGTTAAAAAATATATATTCATTTCTGATTAAGACATTCTCAGGAAAGTGAAACAATCTTTGCAAAAGTAGTCTAAATGAAGACATTTAAAGTCAACATACTTTTACTCATTGTGAACACAATCTTTTGAGGAAATAGTCGTCAAACGTGAATCTGGGAGAAATAGAAAGTTTCTAAAACGGAAAATGGATTCTAGAGAGGAGTCCAAGTGAAAGGAAGTAGGGAATACGCAACATAAATTTTAAGAAAAAGTGATATTGTTGCTTGTTCCAAGGATTGATGGACTGGTGCAAAGACACAGCTATATTTCTCTTTCCATGCCTAGAATGTTATTTACTTCTAACACTGTGCAGTTTATAAAACAAAATAGAACCTCAATTGCATTGAAGCTCATAAAACAAAACAGCACTCTACTTCAAGTGAGCATTACCTGGCTAAAGCATGACTCAGTGTTTATGAAATAAATGTTTTCAAAAATTGCAATAGACAGCTTTATCCTTCATGTGATGCTTAGCATGTTTTCTCTGCATCTTTCAGTTGCTGCATAGAGCTGAAGGTTGCTGGGTGATACACGTTAGATTATACAATATGCAGTTAATAAAAATCAACAGATTTGCAAGTGAACTTCTTAGTACTCTTGCAAACCACCCAATGGAGCAAACTGCCAATGACAATCTGATGTAGTCCACCATGTCTGCAGTCTGCGTCTATTTCTGTGTTATAAATTAATAATTTCTTGCTCACTACTTCCTTTAAGAATCAGTCTAAAAAGCTAATCAACACCATTCCATTTTGCCTGTGATCAGTTTTATTTCACCTGAGCAGATTAAAAAAAAAAACAATAACAAAATCAAGAAGTAAAGTCATTCTCTCATGAAAAATATTTCAGAAAGCTTCACTGAGAACTGAAAAATCAATAGCATTTTTCTTTTTCATAGAAACGACTGTTATTTCACAGCAAAATTCTGATACTAGAAAATACAGCAGTGGGAAATGCATACTCGTCTATCACATGGATTCATGAGAGTATTGTCTTTGTCTCCCATTTG
This sequence comes from Centrocercus urophasianus, assembly GCF_019232065.1. NCBI lineage: Eukaryota > Metazoa > Chordata > Aves > Galliformes > Phasianidae > Centrocercus > Centrocercus urophasianus. The sequence goes on along the minus strand of NW_024884733.1, from coordinate 909,253 downwards.
TACAGCATTAAATCCTGCTGTGTTGAGTTTGAGTTTGACATGCTGCTAAATCTTAAATCCCAAAGCAGAATCTTCTCAAAATCATGGTGTTTCACTAGCTGTCTCAGATCAGAAGTGTCACCTTCATCTGAAATGATCTTTTCCCAAGTGTGCTTAAAATGTTCTCATACTTTCTAATGAGCTTGGGCCAAGTTCCAAGGCTATTGCCAAGCCAAAACCCCAGCAAGTTTTTTTTTTTCCTTGTTGCATTCATAAGCACCCTTTGCAGGTCTCAATCCCAAAGTAGGTCTGCCATTAAGCAAAAGCAATTTAACGTGATTTGAATTATGACTGAGAGGATCCATACAGGTGTTCATGGATTTTAATTAATGTATTCACTGTCGCCTTTGTTTCGGCGACCCTGATTGAAGTCTCCCTGTGAAAGTGTTCTGACAGCCCCGGCCAGTTTCACACGCTTTTCATAACACCAATATGGCGAGCGGTAAAATGGCGTTAATTGCAAGGAGCACATCCTTCTTAAAACTTTCCCCATACCTTAGGGCTACTACCTGACCAATGGACATGTGGCATGTCTTGTTTCTTCCTTATTTGGTCTATCCTGTTCTTCTCTCTTATCTTCAAGTCATTTGTTGCCATGGTTTCCCAGGGGCCAAGGGGCCCCTGTCGACCCTGGTGATTGCCGCAGCCCATTCAGTTAACTACATTTCCCCCTCCCTAAGCACAGGTCAATCTACTACAACCTGAGAGGACCCTAATCGCGTACACCCGAAATCCCCGCATTGCGCCTATACATGCCATTGTCCTCTCAGTTCAGTGTTGCCCTGTTATATTGTAATGCGCTGAATAATCCTACCCTAATAACCCTATGACCTATTAATATAAAAAATCCTAATGTCTTAAGCGTGAGTTCTACATAAAGTTATATATTGCATACTTAGACGATATTGATTCGTTCGTCATAGCATTTGCCATATGAGTCATTCGTCATACATTATACTTATCTATGTAATATACCTATATATCTACATACCTAATATAATATGACTATAAGCGTAAAGCATATTAATGTTAGACCTAATACAACTATAACTGAATACAGAATAGAGTTAAACATGGTTAAACATCCATTACAATACGTACACGAACCAGGTTACAATCTTTCGAGAAGCTTATGGTATTCCAAACATTGATTGCTTAAACGTTATTGCAGACAGTTGATGAAGCAAGGTACGCAAATTAGACACAGGCTTTACACCACTGAGCAGGGGGAGGTCCTATCCCGTCACATCCCAAGTCCTCGCCTTCTTCGCCTGCCACAAAATCTCTCCCATGCTCAGTGAAACCTTGCTCTGTTACATTGCAAAGCGCCTGATAGTTCTACCCTAACAGCCTAGCAGCCTACTAGCCTTAAGATGAGTCTTATAAGAGGCGATGTAGTGTATCCTTAGATAATGCTGAATCGTGTCGGGACACTTGCCTCAGCAAGTGCCACATCTTAATATATATTATAACTATCAGTACTAAGCATAATAATGTTAAACCTAACACAACTACAACCGGATGCAGTACAGAGTTAAATATTCCTGTTGCTGTGGGGGACCATCCAAAAAGAAATTCCCACCAGTGGTGTTCTCCGTCCCTCTTTACTCTCTCTAGGACACGATGTATCTCTTCTGTGTCATGGTGAATGGTGACCAAGGTTTTCTGTCCATTGTCTCTGACGCGTTTCAGCGATTGGTGCAGGTCATCATGTTGAAAAAGCTTCCTTACCAAGTTCCTTCCTTGGTAAGCCAAAGCGAGATTCATCCCACTTGGAGTAGGTGATAGGTCTTTAATCACCACGTAATTATCCTGCAAAAACTGACGTGATGTCGCCGACACTTAATAATTGAAGCCACATCCTACAATACTGGTAAGGTTATAGACAGAGAGATTAGAGATTAGAGTGATTGCTGGTAGATCTAGTGGCACTATCTATGCCCAATATATACCAACATTGTCTCACGTACCTGTTGGAGTGTACCTCAAAAATAACAAACATTTGTTCAATATCAAGGCAGATGTCTCAAGCCTTGAGAGCATGGCTCTCACAAACCAACCATATGGAATTACTTGTTCTCCAGGCCTCAATCTCGCCACCTGTCCATGAAGGGAACCCATTCTGATGCCCACAGTGCATACTGCACTGGCTTAAGCACCATGCACATCAGATTTGGTACATGCTGAAAGAGAAGGCCTAATGCTGTCAGGACTTCTAATGCATTTAAAGCGAGGAGTGATTTCAATTCCTGTTTCTCTGCACAATCTATCAGGTGTGTGATGCCTTTCGGATCAAGGGGTACCCTTTCTGGGTCTCTGTTATCATTCTCTACCATAAGGACGGTCTCTAGTGCTCTTCCTTCCTTTAACAGGCTAGATCTAATCTTCCCACAATCTGTTAGTGCATCTCTCTTAACTTCCAAATACGAATTCACCTCTCTCCTTTTGCTATCCTTTTCAGTCACAGCTGGAACCTGCGGGCTCCGCACTGCTCCCACTGTGCCCATCTCCCTTTGATCATGCACTGATTGTTGTAGAGGTTTCTGATTGGCCGCATGCGCACTCAATCTTGTAAAAGGATGTGTGGGTCGAGTCAATGGGTCTGAACACTGTGGCAAAGAGTGAGTCAGGAGACTATCGTTATTTCTTTCTCCGGCGGGTGCAGCCTGAGCAGAGGGTGCCGGCCGGACGCCACCTACACCTTCAGGTGCAGTCAGGGTGGACAGTGCTGGCCGGACACTATCATCCGAGCACCTGTAACTTACATCGCTTCCCTTTCTCTCTGCTGTTTTTTCTTCTACCGCAACCTTAACTTTTGACCAATCCGTACCCAAACCATGCCCGCAGTTCCCACCCCCCTGGGTGTTACTGCATTCCACCTCCTGAGAAGAGACAGCAAGTGTCCCATCCCAGCTCTCTTCTCCCCCTGCCCCCACAGGGGGCAGATTACACAGAGACAGCGGTTGTTGTGGATACAGCGGAGGGGTTTCAACGACCTTGGATTCCTGCACTTTAGCCATTTTGCAAGACAAAAGCGTAGACAGTTGAATGCCTTCTTCTACTTGTTTATGCGAAGCTGAAGCCGAGGGGGGAGTGAAGTGGGATGCCGAAGGTGCGGACGAGATGTTAGTCGCTATAGCTGAGGGCATATTACGGTTCTCTTCCTCAAGGGACCTGCAAGAAAGTACGCTCCCCGCACACGTAAGCATGATCCTGCCCAAGGGGCGCTCTCCCATTCCCATGGTTAACGCCACCGTGGGCGAGCGGCTCACTGAGGTACAGGACCCTGACCTTGGGTAGGCAGAGCCGCATTGTCTGGCCCATGTGGTGTTCCGGGGGAGGGGCCCTGGGCCTAAGGCACCCTCCCATCCTCGTTTCCCTGCGGCACTATGACAAACTTCCGACATTGGCGCGCGGTGTGCCCTGGTCTCCTGCAGGCTTGGCAGGTCTGGTCAGGCCCTGCTTCCCCTTTCTGTCTCCCAGGGGCTTGGCACTGGGCTCTGAAGTGACCAAACTGTCCACACTTAAAACACGGTCCCCTACTCTGATCCTCTTTCATGGCCATCGCCGCTATAACGCTGCTGCTAATCCCTCATTGGTGAGAGGTGTTGTTCTCTGTTTCTCCAGTACATACCTAATGATATCTCCCGGAGTACTGAGGTCGTCGGGAGCAGCTCGAATAAGATCCTTAACATTTTTGTGTGATTTCTGTTTAAGACAATCCATGATTACTGCATTATGGGCAATCTTTGGCAGATCTGAGCCTTCTACTGCCCGAATCAATCGATTGGCAAAATCTGAGAATGACTCAGATGGACCTTGGGCTACCTCTGCCCAGGGAGCAGAAGGTTCAGCTGTCCTGGAGAACCTTCTGAAGGCTGTCAGAGCTGCTTCTGTGGACGCCATCAGCTCTCCTGGGCGAAGGTGTCTGAACTGGCCCTCAGGGGACCCTATCATCCCTTCCCCATACCCTAACAACCGTGTCAGATTAGTTACCTCTCCCAGTTCCCTAGCATTTGCTGGGTGTTGTGGGTTACATGTCGCTGCTGCAACTACAGCCCTGAGCTGTGCCAACCACTCTTCCTTCCATAACATATACTGCGCTGGCTCAAGTATCACCTGCATGAGGCCCTCTATATCATATGGAAGCAAAGGTCCCGGAGCCATAATTGCCTCCAGTGCAGAAAGTGTAGCGGGCGATCGTAAACCCTTCTTCCCTATTGTCTCAGCGAGGCGAGTTACTACCTTTGGATCTAAAGGAACCCAAACAGGTCCCTGTCCCCTGATCTCTACAGGGAATGCCTTATAATCATCCAAGAGCTCCGCTGCTCTCATCTCCTCCCTTACCCGGCCCCAATCGATAAATAAGGCCCCTTTCCCCAAGTTATCTGGGACCCTGGCCGTTTGGGAGGGCGGAAAGGGTGGCGGGGGCAGAGCCGCAACCATCAATCGCTCAGCCCCTGAGGGTGGAGCCGCAGCCAGCAATCCCTCGGCCCCTGTCCCTACCCCTACCCGTGTAGGATCCTCCCCCTGACGAAAGCCATGCAAAGAGGGGTACTGGAGAGGATACAGGGGCGGAGCCGTCGGCGATGATGGCGACTCTTCCTCCTTCTTTTCCGACGTTGATGTTTCTGGCATGGTCGGTGCCTCCGGTGCCATCTTGTCTTGGGGCAGATCCTTGAAGGGGTCAGAGTCTCCCGGCCGTGGTGACCCCCCCCCCGCCCGGATCCAAACCCAACAGATCTCTGGCAAGGTTTTTGGCAGTCTTTTCTTCCCTCGCTGCCTTCAAAGCACCCCGAATCGGACCCCAAAATTTAAGCACCGACGCCCCTTGGGACGACATAGCTCTCTGAGCAAGTGCTAATGTCAAAGAGTCCCACTTGCTGGAGTCATAAATCTCATAAGGAAAAGAGAGAAGTCCCTCCTTTTCAAGAAAAGAAAGAACGGTAGCCACCTCCTTCTTAGAAGGGGCGGTTTTCCCGCAGTACGTTTTACAAGCTTGATGTAGTACCTTAATGACGGATTCCATCGTCGTCCAGGGAATTCAGACCCTCCACGACCTTCCACCAGCTACCGTGGTGGGATAACTTCGCAGCGCTGCTTTTAGCCCCAGGGATCAGCCCCTCCGGCTCTTTCGCCGCCTTACCACGGCAGGCTCCTGCGTCCGTCCCGCAGCCGGCTGTCACACTTCCACAGATTAGACGTCCTCACACGGGGCACCATTTGTCGCCTTTGTTTCGGCGACCCTGATTGAAGTCTCCCTGTGAAAGTGTTCCGACAGCCCCGGCCAGTTTCACACGCTTTTCATAACACCAATATGGCGAGCGGTAAAATGGCGTTAATTGTAAGGAGCACATCCTTCTTAAAACTTTCCCCATACCTTAGGGCTACTACCTGACCAATGGACATGTGGCATGTCTTGTTTCTTCCTTATTTGGTCTATCCTGTTCTTCTCTCTTATCTTCAAGTCATTTGTTGCCATGGTTTCCCAGGGGCCAAGGGGCCCCTGTCGACCCTGGTGATTGCCGCAGCCCATTCAGTTAACTACAATTCACTTCAAACTTATAATTAGTTTGTCATAACATTCTCAAATCTCACAATGCAAAGGAGAACAATTTTGCTGTCCAAGTCTCAGCGTAAAGGTGTGCAGGATGAAGAATTACTAAGAAGTACTGCAGACCCTTAAACGTAGATGAGTCCAAACCAATATTAAGAGCTCAGACCAGAATGCCTTACTATTTTCTGGGAGCCAGAGTATAAATACAAATAAATAACACTCACAGAAATTAGAAGGATTGTTACCAAAAAACAAATGGATTTTAAATGATACTTAAGAGCCAGTGTGAATCCTCTGGTGCTAACGAACTACTTTTTCTAGATCCGTACATGCTCGTCTATTGGACTATGTTACTTGAATAATGCATTGAGGATATTTTTACTTAAAAAAAAAATCAAAATAGCAGGCTTACTTAACATATTCTGTATCAAAACATGTTTAATCTTTTCAGTTGACTCTACCATAAAGTATGCTCAGTAAACTTTCTTAGATGTATGTCAGCATTTGTTTGCATTGCACAAATATACAATCTGCTGACACAGCAAATCGGAAGCTGGTTAATTGCATCAAATTTCTCCTGAAAAGGCTTTTTAACTACCCTCAAATATCACTGAAGCTAACACTAAGTACGTTTGAATATTTTCTTCAGTTCTCTTGTGACAAAACTGCTGATCTAGTTGTTCTTACATCTATGATTGATCTAAAAAAAAAAAAAAAAAAAAGAAAAAAGAAAGAAAAGGCAAGATTTTAATCCTAAAGTAAAAACACAGATGAGAGATGCTCCAAAGAAAGCAATTTTGTACAGCACTGATTTCCATAAACATGTTCAAGCATTCCATCTTTCATGAATGTTTGCTCCTAAACAGTAGACACTGTAGTAGTAAATTGAGGTCTCACTGATATAATTTGATATAATTTTGGTTTCTTTTTGACCATATTTTACCTTGTAATTTATTCTCAGCAGTAAATATTTGATGAATACTTGATCATTTTTGATATTTTTCCTCTGTGGGATATCAAATTTGTTTTGCTTCTTTGTTTGCCATGGTATCTTCTGCCAGCATTTCTTAGGCTGATTTGTCTTTGTTCACAGATCACTTAGTCAATCCTTTTGCCTTTTCAGGCATTCCAAGAAAAGATTATATTTTAGTGCATCAACATAAAAGAATCAAATTTTATGTAGAAAAAAATCCCAGCTCGAAAAAAATCTCCAGGTTATGGTTCTTTTACAGGTGTAAATCCAATTGCACTTAATGCAGCCAAGCTGAAGCAATGTTTCCACTGACCTTGATGTCAGGAAAGGTTATGGAGCAGATCATGTTGAGTGAGATCACACAGCATGTGTGTGACAGCTGGGATATCAGGATCAGCCAGCATAAGTTCATGAAAGCTAAGTCCTGCTTGACCAACCTCATCTCCTTCTATGACTGGGTGACTTGTCTGGTGGATGAGGAAAAGGCTGTTGATGTAGTCTGCCTAGACTTCAGCAAAGTCTTCAACACTGTCTCCCAAAGCATTCTCCTGGAGAAATTGGCAGCCCATGGCTTGGACAGGTGCACTGTTTGCTGGGTAAAGACCTGGCTGGAGGGCTGGGTTCGAGAGTGGCAATGAATGTAGTTAAAGCCAATTGATGACTGGTCACCAGTGGTGTTCCCAAGGGATCAGTATTGGGGCCTGTCCTGTTTAATGTCTTTATTGATGATTGGACGAGGAGATTGAGTGCGTCCTCAATAAGTTTGTAAGTGGGAATAAATATCAAGCTGCCTAAGAGTAGGAAGGATCTACAGACTGATCTGGGCAGGCTGGATCGCTGGGCTGAGGCCTATAGGATGACCAAGTGCCAGGTCCTGCACTTTGGCCACAGCAGCCCCAGAAAACTCCACAGGCTTGGGGCAGGGTAGCTGAAAGACTGTATGGAAGAAATGAACCAGGGGATGTCAGTCGATGCTCAGCTAAAAATGAGCCAGCAGTGTGCCAAAGGAGCAGGGAGGTGATCATTCCTGTACTCAGCACTGGTGAGGCCACACCTTGAGCACTGTGTTCGGTTTTGGGCCCCTCACTACAAAAAAGACATTGAGGCCTTGGAGCGTGTCCAGAGAAGGGCAAATTGCTGTGAAGAGTCTGGAGCACAAGTCTTATGGAGGCCACTGAGGGAACTGGGATTGTTCAGTCTGGAGAAGAGGAGGCTCAGGGGAGACTTTATCACCCTCTACAGCTGCCTGAAAGGAAGTTGTGGCATGGTGGGTGTTTGGGTTGGCTGCTTCTCCCACATAACTAGCAACAGAACTAGAGGAATGGACTCAAGTTGTGCCAGGAGAGGTTTAGGTTGGATACTAGGAAAAATTTCTTCTCCAAAAGAGCAGTGAGGCACTGGAATAGGCTACCCAGGGAGAAGTTAAGTCACTGTCCCTGTAGATGTTCGAGAAATATATAGATGTGGTACTAAGGGATATGTTTTAGTGGGGAAATATTGGTGGTAGGTGGATGGTTGGACTGGATGATCTTGGAGGACTTTTCCAACCTTAGTGTTTCCATGATTCTCTGATCATTGTTCTTGGTCATTAGGTATTTAACAGGATCTCAAAACAGTCACTTAGATTCAATCACGGTTTTGACTCCTATTTCCTTCATTTTCTAATACTACAGACTTCTGGTGAATAAAGAAATGTGTAAGTAGAATATGTGCTTGAACTCAATATACACCAGTTCATTTGCTTTGTCAACAAGTAGTTGAGCTTTTCCTGATTCAAAGGTTGTAAAAGAACACCCAGAAGGGTGGAGTTGAGTTGAGAATGATTTAATTGGGACTGGAAAGATGGTAGTGGTGACTGAAGTCCAGAGGGAGGAAGATGGAGTGAAGGACCTGAGAACTTGGGCCAAGTCCACATAGTAACTGAGGAAGAAATAGGCTCAGGGATGGAGAGAGCAGAAGAACAAGTTGAGAGTAAAAATGAGTCTGTAATTACATTATGGACTTGGATTAATGGTGATGAATGAGCTGAGACATAGAATTAGAAGTGAAAGAGGAGAAAGAATGAAGATGAAAATTGAGATGGGTGAAAATAACGAAGGGGAGCATGTCACAACAGATGAAGGTGACTAATCTAATAGAGATAGTAGCAAGGATGAGGTGAAAGCAATGCAGAACTGGAAAATAAGCTACTGCAGAATACAAAGCTGCTAGCTGCTAGTATGAGAGAAGGAGTGTGAGATCAGAAGAGAGGCTTCAGGATAGAGGGAAGTGAGACAGGAGGAGTTCAGGAGAAAAGCTAAAAAGAAATCAGGAGTCTTATACAGTATCATCTCCTATACTTAATCTTCCATTTCTATTCCCTTCACCTGTGGAAAAAAAAAAAAAAGCAAAAAAAACACAGCAAGCATACATTTATGTGGTAACTTTAGCCTACTTTTCAGCTTTTAATGTCATCAAGCAGGTTATTGCACCTTTATTCTTTCTTTCACATTATTCAAAGATTCTTTTTTTTTTTCTCCTTTTTTTCCCATTTTCTCTTTCTTTTTCTTGTCCTTTTTCATTTTCTTTATTTGCATTTACAGATTTTTCTCTTTTCTTTGACTCAAAACTAAAAATTTGTTACAGTCTATCAGTATTCAGCAATATAAACTAAAGCTGGAGCAGCAAAGTGTGATTATTCACATAAGTCATGTGGTTGTTGTTCTGTTCCCTTCATGGCTGAATGTAACTTATAATTAGTAATTGAAGCAGCCACTAGGGCTTTGAATCTCAGTGGAAAAGATAGCAAAGAAACAGTCTTGTTCTGATTTATTCTCTCTGGGAAAATCTGTTAGCTAAGGCTCATCACACATTCTCTTCATTATTAACCTTTCTAGCATACGCTAGCAGGCAAAGTGTCAGCGGGGGAACAAACCACACAGCTTCTTAGGAAGGGAGGGAGGAAAGTTGCACAGAACAATATTCCACTATTTTCACATCTAAAGGTGGAGCAGGAAAGGCTGATACACATTTTACTAAAGCTCAAGAGAAAAATACTGACATATAAATGTATAAAAACCCTAAGGCAAAAAAAAGGGAAGGGAAGGGAAGGGAAGGGAAGGGAAGGGAAGGGAAGGGAAGGGAAGGGAAGGGAAGGGAAGGGAAAAAAAAAAACAAACAGTGTCCCAGTACTTTTGTTGCAGTTGTTATAGAGCTAGAGAACAGGATCTTGGAGACAAGCAAATACATAATTCTAATTAACACTTGATTGTTTTTTATACCCAAAATTTTGTTAAGCTTTTCTCCTGCAAGACCCAATTTGCAAGGGATGTCTGTGCATCACTGTATCGATACATAGGAAGTGAGAATTTCTTCAATGTTCAGGATGTAAATTCTTTACCATATTTGCTTATTGAGAAAACACAGCATTTTGTTTTTAAAAATGAAAATCTATAAGAAATAAGAGTAGATTCTCAGCTAGTGAAAACCAGCATTGATTTCCATGCAAGTGAATTATTTTTTGTAGGTAAAACAGTTGAAAAATACGCATAGACCATATTAGTCATCAGTTTAAAAATATATATGCACTAAATATATATACACTACTATTCTCCTTTGTTGGCAGAAATTAAAAAAAAACTGAAGTTTTTAAAAATCATATGTAAATTTAACCTTGACATTATGGAGCGAAAGCCATATAGGTGGCAGAAAGTTTGAGGAAGACTTAATTATATGTTTTCAGAAAGGTATAACATTAGCATTGTCCCAGCTTATATTGTTCTACTTGTATCATTAGCTTTTATTAGAACACTGGATTCATCGCATACCGGTTTATGACACGCTGTAATGTAAATCAATGCAGTACCTCCCAAATGACTAATATAAGCTAGCTAGTTCAACTATAAAAGAAAGACTTGACAAATGGGGAGCCAACAGAATACAGCAGAAGGCTGTTAAACTTATTTTTCATCACTTTGTATCAAAACATACAGCTGGAAACGAGAGTAGTTTTATAGGTTACGTATTAGTGAAAGAGATCTCCCAGGGAACACGGCAAGATCTCCATCACCTTGGCTCCCTAAGCTATTCTTGATGTGGAGATCACATTACTTTCATAATAGTACTGTTCTCAAGAAACTAGCTTCCCCTGGATGACGTTGACACAATTATGCTGCCATGAAGAATCTTGATGTTCATATAGTTTATTCAAAAGGAGGCAGGGAAGTAAGATAATGATTCCACAGCCTCTTCTGGAAGCAACTGATGCCTAGATGTTTGTCACTGCCTTTGTGCCAGAAGTTGCTGCTACCCTAGCTAGGAGGACAGGATACAAAGATGTAGAATAATTCCAGTCCCAGTGCAAGAGTGGCAATGTACCCATGCTCACTTCTATTGAGAGGGGCTACAGAACCACGCTGCTCATCACAGTCCCTTTGCCAAAGATCTCCAGCCAGTGAAGTTGACAGCTCATGCTGCTGCCGTATTCTTTCTTCCCAATTGATCGAAGTGGCCAAGAAGTTTTAGACAGCAGGAAAAATTCTGAGTCAGTAAATCTCTGCAGATCATCTGCATGCTAAATCTCACATGTACCTCTCTCAAAACAAGAGAAGAAAGACAGGCAAGAGTCACGAAATGGCAGAGCTACAAGCGCTTCAGCACATGATTTTTTTTCATCCCAGTACTCTGGGCAGGAAAGTTGACAATAACTTCTCAGGAAAAAACTTTTGTGTCTGCTGAGATGGGCTAAAGGTGCAAACTCTTTAAAAATGTTCTGCCACTTACAGTTGTAGGTGGCAGCCTGAGTTTAATTTAATTACATTAATCAGTTTGACAGTTTCAGAGGAAATGGTGGTTAGCAACTCTGGAACAGAGGGGGGATGTTAGCAAGGACAGCAAGTGATAAAAATCAAGTTCCCTAATGCACAGAGAAACACAAGTAAATATCTGAGTAGAGCTGTGGTGCTGGCTGGCTGGTGTGGGTCATGGGAATTCTGTCATGCTGCAGAGCTGAATCTTGCACCTAGGTCCATATTTTACGATTCAACAGAAGTATTTTGGTCCCCAAACTCTCTTGAAGTTATTTTGCAGGATTCCTGTGTTCCAGTTGGAGCTGCTTTGTAACAGTATTCTCCTACCAGTTCTTTCTATTCTACTTTTTATTAGCAAAATAAGAATTCATTCAGATGAAGGGATTATTCAAATATAGCATCCTTAAGAGATTAAATTAAAAAAGCCCAAGGAAAGGTAGTCTGAATTTCACCTGTGATGGGCTCCCTAACAATCTAAATGAGATTCTCAGTGGTATTTGGAAGAAATAAGCAATTCCTTGATGCTGTTTCAACCTGGTAAACAGAAAACTATTTACACACCTCCTGGGTAATACTTCAAATGGAGAAGTGGTTCTCCAGACATGATGTCTTTTGCAGTTCCCTATCACTAAGTTCTCTTTAGACACAACTGTGAAATTAGAAATAAATGGATAAACACCTTGATATAACAAATCTAGTTTAAAAGATCACTTTCTTAAATTGGTACAGTCCCCTAATGGTTGGATACTTAAATCATTACAGACCTCATTGAAATGGATTAGCTTTATCTCAGTTTATTGCAGACTCTTACTGAGGCACAGCTATTGTCCCTCTTTGAACTGCTCTAGTGGTTTTTCAAGGCATTTAATTAGCCTAACACATTTTTCTAAGATGGACCAGACAGCAGAGCACTTAGGCCTTCTAAATGTGTGTGAGTTTGATAGCTAGCACCTGGGAAAAGTAATTACAGAATATAAAAGATGTTGAGGAAGTTATCAGGCTGATGAAGAATATGAAACATTTAAACATGCATTATTTCATCATGGCTGCTTTCCTAGACAGAAAATTGCCAACTTTCTGGAAGCTGTTCTGTTCTCCTCCCAAACCTTATGCAGTCTCTGATGCACTCCACAAGCACAGTGAACCTGTGAACCTGCAAGGCCTTGCATTGCTCTGGCTATGGCAAACACTGATTTCACAGGTGTAACACTGCCAGTGCTACACGATTTCAGTCCCACAGGTTTATTTAAATTAATTAATTATTTACAGAAAATCTGTTTTTCTCAAACGCCAATCATTAGATCACATAACTCTTTACATATTTACTATCTTTCTAGTTAGGCATTCTTTAAAATACAGTCAATAAGAAGAGAAACAATTTCACTTCATTTCATTTGAATACATACATGTGCAAATTATTGTATTTAATCAGCTAAATCCTAAAATAAAATTACAGAAGAAAAATGAAAAGAATGTAGAGCTTCAGCTTCAGATGTGATGGAATAACTGGGTTATGATAAAAGGAAAAAAAAAAAAAAAAAAAAAGCATACAAAACACAGCTTAATGGGAGTGGAGAAAACAAACTGAGTTAGGACCAGGCAAAGATTGACCATTCTGTGCAGAAGCAAGGAGAAGCAGTTCCAGAATTTTTAACTGACACTCACAGAGAAAGTTGATTCCCATTTAAAAAACAGCTGGAGTTCTACCACGCAATTTAATGAAAATTCAAACTAAATCTCAGTTGAGTAGAGCTTGTTTCCACTTTACAGTGAAGTTCTGAAATGAGATCGTGTTTTTCTTTTCAAGAAAATGTTGAGGACTTGAGTTTGCTGGTAGTTTTTTTGGAGGATGAGAAAGAAAAGCTAGAAAAGAAACAGAAGGTGAAGGGATAGGCAAGAAAATATAATCTCAAAATGAAACATAATCTAGAGCATCTGCTGCTTTCTACACTGTGAAACAAGTACAACCTGGGGAGATTCTGAGGTTAAAACAATATTAAATAGAGCACAATAAAAAACAGATTACCAACTCTGCAAGAATATCTTAGTGATATATCAAAAAGTGAAGGCTGAGATATTCCAAAGTTAAAATTCTCTCAGGTGGATTGGGCCCTCTGAAACATCTAACTTCTTCAACATTAAAAATATTCTGTTTTATTTTACTTTTTTTTTTTTTTTTTTTTTTTTTTTTTTTTTTAAACAGGAAACATTAATTGTAAAATTTAAAACCTGAAATTTGGAGAAGTGATCTTTTGCCAAGGAAATCAATCAACCTGAATACTAGAACAGAATTCTTGCCAAAATAAGCTCTTTCTTACAGTTCCAGTATTAAACAGGTTGGCATTTTCTGATAGAAAAGCAGTGATCAGCTTTAAATATAAATGACTTGTGTAAGATTGTATGATAAGCCTAGAGCATTCAGTTTCTGTCATGAAAAGTTTTCAACAGTCATTCCTAGTCTCTGTAATATCTGTAATATCCAACATGAAAGCTTGCATCTTCCACGTGTTTGCTCCCTTTGGCACAACAGAAGACAAAAAACAACCTCTGGGGTTCCCCTGGGTACCTCAGATATATTAAAACACAGATTATTAAATTTCATTTGTCTTCTTCATACAGAACCTTTCTGAGAAGAAATTTATTCTCATGCAGATGATGTGCCTAAATTACAGCAATTCTTGTGCATTTTACAACCACTGCTGGCTAAGACTCTGTTTTGTTCTAATAAAACAATGCAAGTGACAGAGTGCTCCAAAATATCCTTGTTATCTGCCAATTTGAGGAAAGTAATGCTGTCTCCTAGAAACGTACAAGACAGTTCTTGAAGGGATTACCTAGTCCAAGACATAGCAAATCACTGAAGGTACATGCTACTGCAATATATCAAAGTCTTCTTTCATACTAGCTTCCCAAAAACTACTGAGTTAAGGTCAAGCTCCAACTACTATCCTGCAATCACACTGCAGAAGCCTACTCTTTTTTCGCTGCATCTAATGCTTGTGCTAACCAGCAACACAGAAGGAATTCCCGATTTCAAATCTCAATATGAGTTTCCTACATGCAGGAAAGTATTTGTCATTGCTTAGTATGAGACTAATTTAATCATCCTCCAGAATCATTCTCCACAACAACTACCATCTTTCATTTATATTTTTGGATGATAATAAACATGATACTTACTTCAAAATTCCCATTCAAAGAACAAAGAGAGGAAGAGATAAAAGAATGAACTGAATGTGACTTCAGTTTTATGACAACACTGACTACACCTCTAAAAGAGACACAGCTTCACAAGGTCGAAGATCTCTAAAAACTGAGTATCAGAAAGCTATGTTGGCAAATAACATTTGCCGTTAGATGGGAGAGAGCTTAAATGCCCAGCTGAGACAATGAGAGAGGACATGTGGAAACTCCAATAAAAGAAGAATCAGTGAAATATCATATTTTGTCACTAACATTATTAAATGTTCTGGTAAGAAACCTGAGGTAAAGCTTGACTTAGAAAGAAAATACTGCATTCTAGAAGCTTTTGTAAACACTGAAACAAAGGTTTTAATTTCATAATTCCTTATTCAAATTGTTGCAAAAGCATAAAAGAAGCAGGAAAAAAAACAAACTACTAAAATAGGAAAAGATTAAACAGTATTAGATAACTGAGGAACCAAGCAGTTTCTGGAACTCATTAGAAATACTTTGTTCATCAATACTGCTTTGTTTCATACCTTTTCTTATTTCAATATAATAGTTTTTACTTTCTCAGCTTGCCTGAGTTTGCATGGGCAGATTTTAATCAAACGCTGATTTTGGAAGAATGTTGTAAAGTGCATCTGTTTTCTTTTCCAGTATTTGATTTGGGGGGGGCGGGGGTAGAAGAAAGAAAGAAAGAAAACCACAAAAAACAGGAGAAGACCTTTAAAGATGTTCTTTAATCATTCACTATCGTACTATTTTTTTCTAGTGTAATAAATATGCAATATAAAGCATCAAAGGAAATTGGATTTATTCACTATGATTTTATTCAAAGTGTATGTAATGTTGGAAATGAATTTAAATGGTAATAAAAGCAGAATCTAAAAAACCCTTCATGTAATAAACTGGGATTTGTTGGTTGTTCTTTTTCAATGCTCTAGAGACTACAAGTAAAAGCCCTGGATATTTTAGAAGCTGGACAGTGCTAAGCGTTACTTTTAGCATTATGCAATAAGGGCAATTATGTGCTGGGCTTGCATGTTTCACATTACTTTTCACAGCTTAGGATCCATTATACAAGTCACTAAAATCTAATTTCCTCTGTGCTGAATGTTTTCAATGTGCAGGGCCAAGATTAGTATTAAATGAAAATTATATTGTTCAACAAGAGTTTTTGCAATTTCAAATTACTTTTCAAAACAGAGTGCATGTTCTTAGATAAATTGTGTTTTTAATTAAAATGTATCTATTAACTTATTTCCTTAATTATAGTACTCCATTGCCTCATATTGTTTTACTGTATACTAAATTCTGTTTCTTATGTTATTATGCTATAAAGATCAAACTGGTAATTGTCACTTTTTCTTTCCTTGTGCTTATCTAGGCTTACTGTGGCAAGTCTCACTTCGTTTATCTTTTTCAGCAGCAACACTGAAAGCCTAATGAAGGAACCTCAACTCTAACCAGGGCCTCCTTCCCACTCCTCAAGCTTTCAGGGAACACAGAAACAAAGAGAGCTTGTGCCACATTCACAGAGTCCAAAGGTACTCTGATGAAGAAGCAGCAAGTTCTGGAATCAAACTCCATAACCACAGAGTTGTTATAAAGCAGGTATGTTTATTCCGTGCTGCATGCACACCGGGTACAGAGAGGGTAGCCCCTTTCTAGCCTGCAAACCAAGAGCAGATAAACATCTTTATTTACAGAAGGAATACATGCATATTCATAGTATTTCTCAGACGAGGAGTGGTTATTACAATTACTTCTAGAAATTCAGTACAATAGCCTGTACCCATTCTACGCCCCAAATTCCACCCCTTACTAACGCTTCTACTCATGCGTGGTTCTTCCTGGTGGTCATCCGGGTGGTCGTGGGGATGAAGGCCAGATGGCATCCTCACAGTGTACTTCTGACCTCCGTGTAGTTTGAGGAAGTATTCCAGCTTCAACCGCTTCAGTTTCTAGGATGGTTTCAAGGATGTGGCTCCTTGGACCAATCAGCAGGATCCTTGACTTACAGTTGAGGTGCCCCATATCCTTCCCATTGTTTATGCTCAATTTAAAAAAGTATAACAAATTAGCCCTCTATTCGGCAGAACCCAAAATCTCAGGTTCTGGGTGTCCCAGTTCCTGCCCTGTGCTGAGGAGGTTGTAGGAATGGAGAGGGGCTAAAAGCCACCACTGAGCAAGGACTCATAATTTCATGATTATTTCTAAATGAGCTTTTTTTCAAGTTGTTCCCTTTTCAGGAAACTTTCAGAACTTCAATTTCTCATTCCCATCTGAAAGAATGACCTCTTCCTCTCTTTTGTCAAATCACAAATGCTATATGGATTAAAAATTTTCATGTGACCCACACTACCCCAGGCAAAGAAAAAGTTACTGGGAAAACAACAATAAAAAGAATTCAGCTGGATTAAGTGTAAAATATTTAAAAATGTGGGTAAGCTATAGTTCTATTTTGTTGAGCAGCCTAAGGTACACTGTTGAGATTTAAATGAGTCAGTCATTTAACTTCAGGAATAAATATGCCAATCATTTCAACATTCATTGCTGTTAATGTCCTCAGAATGCACACGTATCCAGTTAAACCCTTCACCCCACTTCTCCAGAGAAAGTCCTTAGTAGTCCTCAGAAGTGTGAACCGGCATTTTTCTGTACATGAACACTAAATCCAACTCATCAGGAGGTGCCAACCTTGACTTGCACTCATCAAGCAATATTGCATGACGTGTATGAGACCCAGTATATAGCCTCAGTTCTTCCTGGGCCTTCCATCTAATACATACTGCTGTAGAATCTTTGCACACCTTGATCTGGAAAATGTCTTGAGACAGCTCTTAGGAGATCCAGGCTTAGATATCAGGGATACCTTGGGCTTTCTAGGCACCTTCAGCAGGTTGGTCAGAATGACAGAGATTTTGTTACTCCTCTCTAAGTAGTCAAAGGGAAAATTACCCTAATTTTAACATCTGCTAACTAGTTAATTCTGTCATCTTACAGAAGCACAGCAGACCTAACAGCAGGGGAAGCTTATCTCTGCTGTGGCTGTTAAGTATAAAATTAAGGAAGCCACAGAAGAGCACTCAGCTCTTCTTTTAATTTCACAATTTGAGCCCATGTTAATATCTGAGCCCATGTTAATGTCTGCAGGGGGAAATTCTCCAGATTAGAAGCCCTCCTTCCCTTCAACTAGATAATGACATGCTTTATAACACAGAGCTTGCGCAAAGGGGTGGCTCCCAGCTGTAATCCTAAGTAACAGATAATAAACTTGATATGAACAATACTAACAGGTGATGCTCAGAAAAAAGAAAAGAAAAAAATAAATCCATGTGATAGCTTGTGCAAAATGGCTGCAATCTCTCCAGAACCAGTGTAGGAGCTTCCACATGTCAGAATGGTTCTGGTGGTTATTTCAAGAGCATAGTAATTCATCATGTTCAAGGGGAGAAAGAAAGCTGCACTTATCACAAGAGTAGAGTCTGCAATTGTTGATGAGTCTTTCTGTTGATGAAACCAGGAAAGAACATTTTTTTGTTGTTGTTAATTTACAGATTAGCAAATTAGAAAGAAAAAGTGAGTTATTGTTCTACCTGCTTTGACAATTTTACTGTCATAAACACATGCATTTATTAGCATGTTCTTCTTGTCTATTTTTTTTTTTTTTCCCCTTTAGGAAGTGATAGGGAATACAAATGTGTTAATGTCTTTCCTTCATCAAACAACCATGAATATACATGAACATAATATATCGCTGTTTCCAACTACTTTGTTTTATGTTATGGATAACATGTTTACATAAAGCTAATCTCTGCAAGAGGCATAAGAAAAGGAAAAAAAAGAAGAAAAAGGTGAACAGCGATGAATTAAATATCAGCTGCATTAAAGCAATCTCAAAAATAGACAGACAAAACCTGTTAAAAGTATCCAGGATTTGTGAGACAGTTTATGATCAAGCTTGTTTTTAGTGTCAAGATTTGAGAAAACATAACTTATAAAGCAAAAAACTTTCTACAAGATCTTCATGTCAGGAAGAAGGTAATTAAGCTGCCACACCTAGGATAACTGATCCAATTTCCAGTTATTGGTGTTTATCACTTTTAATTTCATGTCAGTAACTCCCAATCACACATTCAAAAAATTAGACTAGAGCAAGCTCTTTTCAGCATGTCAGAAATGAAACTGAGTAAATTCCTGCTAATAAGGCTTCCACAGTCAATGATTTTTGGTTGTGGCTAGGTCAGATTTTGTTGCTTGCTCTGTTTTGTGCAGATCCCAGGCAGCCCAGTGCAGATCCCTTGGCTGATCCCAGGCAGCCATTTATCCTGTAGAGTTTTGGCAGGTCTACTAAAAGTATTCCCAGGTCAAACGTTCCAAATGGTCCAAAATCTAAAGATTTTTGAGGTGGTTCACTGCTTACTCCAGGCATCAGTGCAATCAGAAGGACATTTTTCCACATGGCTCAGTGATCCTATAGATAGGCAGTATTGTTAATGCCATCTAATGATCCTTAACCCTAATGATTAGCACATAACTAATGATACCTAATCATGGAAGCATGAACTACATCAGCTGATTTGATCTATTGTGCTGAACATTTTCCAGGCCTTCCTCAATCTTAAAATAGGCTAAGTTGTGATATAGCTTAATTAAGCACAATTCCAGTCTGAAATTTCAAGCTTCCCGTACCTGTCTCTTCTACAGAGACAGCTGATTCAAAAACTTTGGCAGTGGAAATGGTCAGCAGCACAGCGTAATTATGCTCTGTCATTTCTATACTGACACCCTATTCTCATGAGGATCATCCTGCTGTATGCTCATAAAAGCATCTTATTCTTGAATGACATATATGTCTTAAGACACCTTAGTCTGAAAATAAATTCAGCCACCAGCATATTTTTGGAAATAGAATAAGCTTGTCAGGGTCTGACATGAAAATGGACATTCTTTCTTGCTCCTCTTGAAGAAAAATTGAATGTTTGTCATACTGCAGCCATAGGAATCTGTTCCAACTGCCCAGTGTTCTGCTACCAGAACTACTAGACACATAGACAGATGCCTCCATCCCCCCATGAGAAAGCATCCAGTAATGATCACCTTCCTATTTTTCCTCCATACATACTCTTGGTTAAGGCTCAGCTGACTCTGATGCCTCCCCAGAAAGAACATCGCCTTTCTTGCCTTTACTGTTGCCCTGTACGTGTAGACCCTATGCCTATTGCAGAACCACAGCCAGAGAAGGAGTATTTGTGGCTCCATGGGAAGTGACAAGTTTCCAGCCTCTCCTACCTTGAGGGTTTCCAGCCACTGCCTTCTTGAGAATTATTTCTCCTTCCCAGCTCCTGCAGATTCTCCCTTGCTCAGATGAAACCACCGTGTCCCCCGTAGAGCACTCAGGGCTGCTGTCCACATCCTGAGGCAGAAAGTGCCTGAATCAAGTTCTCCAGTGCTCCACTCAGCTTCAGAAATCATATCTATGTGAAAGAGATCCAGGGCTGGAAAGAGCCAATGTGGTGAGACCTGAAGAAACTGCCAGGAATGTGCTAAAATTACTGTGCCACTGCATTAGTGGTGCTGGCTAATTGGAGCACAGAAATATACCATAATTCCAAGAAGATTCCCATCAGCTCTTCAGAGAAAAAATATACTGTTCAGTATTTCTGCAAGCGCAGTAACAAACAGAAAATATGTCCTTAAACTGGTACTTAACTGAGGTCTGTTGCTTGTCAAGATTTATTTATCTCAATTGTTGATATATACATACATATAATATTAAATTACAGAAAGCAAAATGATTGCTGATAATTATTCACTGGCAGAATCTTCACAAGGCAGCTTACAGTCATTCTGTGATAATATCTAGTTTTTGCTATTTTTCTGCCAAATCTTAAGTGAATAATGAAATGTAGCTCTTTTTTTAATGCAATACATTCCTTATTTATTCTGCTGTTGTTCTGTATATATGAAATGCATTCTGTTCAAAGAATTTCATTGCTGTCATAAGAAATAATGATCTGAATGTATTCCAGGACATAATCTATAATTTCCTGAGTGTTTTATTATGTGCAGCAGGTAGAGCAAAAGGTCTCTAAGATATTTTGGAGGAACTATACTATTTTCTGTATAGACTTTTTTTAAGGAGGTCTTGTTACCAAAATTCTTTCATTTATATTTCTGCCGTGTTTATGTGCTCTGTTTTAAGGCTGCTTCACTTAATTTGGAGATCAGTATGCAGAGACATAGATACTTTTCTGAGCCATACTGAGGGAAATGAAGAAATGTTAAAAATAGATATGCAATATTTATGAATATTTCAGTTCACAAAGAACAAAATCTGATTTTCTGAACCTTCAGAAATAGAGCCTTTCAAATTATGCATTCAGCCATGATGGTCATACAAAGAGCAATTTAGATTTGATCCGATTATGAGGATGTTCCATGTCTTCCAACTGTATATGCTACTGGAGAGAAATTGAGCAACTTTTTTTTATTTTTTAAACAGTATCTGTAAGCATTATTGTGGAAATCTGTCTTTTTATGAGTTCGTAAGAAAGAAACTTACAGCAGATGGAAATTATGCCAATACCACACATTCATTTGTCATGAAAGTTAAACGTGAAGTGCTATATTAAAATACATATTATTGGCTTTAGAAACGTATCACTCTCAGACACCTTCAGAATGAAGTTATGAGTCCCTTTTTGCGGTAGATACGTATGTAATAAAGCAAGATAATGGTGGATAAGATGGTGGATAACAGGCCACTGAGCCAGCAGTGTGCCCTTGTGGCCATGAAAACCAGTGGTATCCTGGAGTGCATCAAGAAGTGTGTGGCCAGCAGTTTGAGGGAGGAGATCTTCTGCCCTGGTAAGGCCACATCTAGAGTACTGTGTCCAATTCTGGGTTCCCCTGTTCAAAATAGACAGGGATCTCCTAGAAGGAGTCTGGCAGAGGGCCACAAAGATGCTTATGGGCCTGGAGCATCTCCTGTGTGAGGAAAGGCTGAGTAACCTGGGTCTGTTCAGCCCAGGGAAAAGAAGACTGATAGGGGATCTGATCAATGTTGATAAATACCTAAAGGGTGAAATTCAAGTAAATGGGGACAGACTCTTTCCAGTGCCATGCAGCAACAGAATAGGATAATGGGCAGGAACTGAAATACAGGAAGTTCCACACAAACATAAGGAAAAATGTACGTACTGTGAGAGTGACGAAGCACTGAAACAGGCTGCCCAGAGAGGTTGTGGAGATATTGAAGACCTGGAGACAGTCAGTTCACTTTCCTGTACTACCTACTGTAGGGAACCTGCTTTAGCAGGGGTTTGGGCTCAATAACCTCTAGAGGTCTCCCAACCCCTACAAGTCTGTGATTCTGTGAACATGGCAAAAATGGGTTTTTGTGGTGAAAGAATACAATTGTTGAACACCGGTACATTAGATCACCACTTCTTTTGGCTAAAGAGTCTTGAAGCGTGAGTTGAAAAGTCCCTTCCCGTTCTCATCTGTAAAAAATGTGCTGCTTTTTCCTTCCAAATATTTCATACATCTTACCTGACACCTCTAATATTTTCTGGATATATTCTTCAGTAAAGCCAAACCTCTCTGAACAATACACACTGTTCATATCCTCACAGCATACTGACAGCTCTGTAAAGCAAAGTAAAAATTAATATTGGAATGTGCAGATTTGAAAGATAAATCCTATTTAAACACTAAGCATTACTGAATAGGCTGGTTGCTTAAAGCTGCTTTAGTTCCCAAATATTTCAGAAAGATGAAATAAAAAAAAAAGGAAAATGTCTAAATTAATAATTAAAAAATAAAAAGAAAATTGAAGGACAGCCTTCCCATTTCCCTGCATGCTTTGCTGCTTTCAAACTGTTAGGACACCTGTCCCACACTCACATCTGGGCACCTACTGAACAGTGTAAGGAACAGGCATCCTGAGATAGACCAATAATATAGTAAGTTCGTTATTTTGTGCTTACTGGTAGCTGTTTAGGAAACAATAATTAGGAAGAAGCAGAAAAAAAGTGATCTTTTCCTCATTATTTTGTCAGTTTTTGCCAATCTTTAGTTTAGAGATTTCCTGAACAGAAATTAAAACTGCAGTGTCATGTTAAACCACCCCCAGAAGAACTTTCTTCCCTGAATTCTAACCCATTTATTCCTTGCCTTTGCTACAGCTCTGGGTAATGTTAGGATTTCCTTTTTCTTTTTTTTTTTTTTTTTTTGAAATCCACTGAGAAATATTCCCATATTCCCTTTCCTTCTTCAACAGCTGTTGGCTCTGGATACACGTTGAAAATTCTAACAGTTCTGAAGGAACTCAGTGAATGAAAAATGTGATTTTGTTCACATTGTGGTGCCTTTATGTTAGGGAGGAAGAAAATGTATTTTTGCCTAGGTGACAGAAACAAAGTGGTTATATCTGCTGCAGCCTACTTCCTTATCTGCTGTTTTCTATTGTTTTAAGAAAAACCTTTATAATAGGGGAGGAACCAGATAAAAAGCAAAAAATAAGAATTGAACTACTTCAAAAGGACATTTTCCTATCCCTGGATCCATGACCCTATTTGTGAACAAGGATGTGTGAATGAGACGAATTCCTGTTCAGTATGTCACTAGTGTGCAGAGACTATCCATAATCTTTTCAGATATCCTGAGAGGTAAGAGACACAGACACACTTTGCTTGTCTACTACTGAAGATACCAGAAGCTATTGAATTTTCAGTCTTCGTATATGAAATCCCCAACACCTATCCTGAAATCACTCCCCCTCAGGGCAGTTCTTCCACCTTTGAGCTGTTTCTGGCCTTGCAGGGAGCCTCCCCTGCAGAGATGTGGTCTGCAGGAACATCCAATACCTGCTTGCAAAGTTTTCAGACTGCAAGCTGGGCAGAGCTCAGCAGCTCATTCATATTGAGTAATTTATGCCAGGTACCATAAATGAATGAAAACTGGAAGACAAAGAAGAGTTGTATTTGGGAAAGGGAGAAAGAATAAGAATCACTCTGTAGGCCTAGCAGATACTCATTTTCTGTCATTATAGGTACTAAAGCCTTTCTAGGGGAGTCTACAGTCAAATTCAGTACTGGCCAAAGATGTGATGTGCTCTTTGTGGGCTGGGGATCATACCTCTCCATGGGCAAATCTCCTGCAAAGTGTCATAATATTACTTTTCTGCTCTGTATTTATTAAGCTGTTGCAATATGTGGGTACAGATAACTTTCTGCAGCTGTTAATAACCAGCTGGTTATGACTGGAGTCGGTGAGCACAGTGCACTACAGTGGTGCCATCATCTAAAATTAAAAATGAAACTTCAGACTTCTGGCGTCGACTGCTTACACACAAATGTATTTCCTGAGTTTGATAATGCACAAATAATGGAAAGAAAACAAAACAATAGAAACAAAACAAAATGAATGATGGTTCTATCTGACAGATCCAATTGTACTTCAAAATGAAAGCATACTTCACTAAAATGATTTTGCTGTGAGACAAAATCTTTCTCAAATAGCTGTTGGAAAAGAACCTTCCTTTTGAAATAGTAATCACATATACCTGTGACTGAACTGACAATGAAAGAGAAGGCCTTGAGATAGTCAGAAACCTAGGACAGATTAATTTGTCTGGATATGATACTGTTTTCCTACACTGCCCTTGCAAGACTGAATTATGCATCAGGTGGTTATGTTTCATTTATCAGATTTCTTCCATTGCTTTGCCATCCACAAGCAATATTAACCACAGCAGTGCTAACACAATGCTGCTGAGGGAGTTTCTCATTGCCTAAATTGCAGTAGATTTTCACCCTGATAGAAAATACACAGTGAATTTTCTTATCATGCCACTCACTGTCCCAACTCTACAAAGGACTTGGTTTCCCAAGTTTTCCTGCTGCAGCTTTGCTCTATATTGGACTACATTTTTGTAATGCTAGGCAATAGGCAATCACTGTATGAAAAGGTTTCTCAATTGTGAATAGCAGGTCAGCTATATTTATTAGTTTTTCCTAATCTTAATTTCTCCCTGCGCTCATAAACATGAGAAACAAAAGCTCTCTGCTTTGCCATTAGGAAGAAAGATACCAGGAATCCCCAAATACATTTGAATTAGCAGATACTGTCACGGTTCACATGCTGTCATGTTTTGAAGGGAGGGACAAGTGACCAAATTTGCAAATCCCCCCACTAGGGGGGATTAGTGCTTCCCATTAAGGGAACATGACACTCCAAGTCTGTATGTAAGACATTAGATTAAAACATTAGATTTACTAGGAGATTTCTATGAAACAGTTATATGTGTTGGTCCTTCCCTGAACCCCAACAGTAACAGTAACTTTTCAGCAACAGTACTTTTCTACCTAGTGGTGTCACTTGAATGAAACATTTTAAATAACATTGAAAAACAGTTTTTAAAAGATAACAAATCATTAAATCCAATGAAATATTTAAAGCCCATGTTCATCTGAATGCGCCTCATTGCAGATTGCTAGAAGGAGGTGCAGTCTGTGTCCACAGCTTTCCTTCATATATCATATGAAGGGATATAATTTTCATTTGCATAGCAATGACTTAAAGTGTAAATGTCGTAGACTTTCATGTAGAAGAGTTATTGGAAGATCTTTTTGATATTCCTGAAGTTCCACCATCTACTATCATGGGGCAGAGAAAAGACAGACATCATGCAAGTTCTTGAAATAAGAAGTTACTTAAACCAAACTTTATTCTTCTGTTGAATAGTTCAAGTTCAAGCATGGGTTCAACAAGAGCTCTGGAAACTCATCTCAAGCATCCAAATGGCTACTCACAGATTAACTCATACCAGAATTGCAGTGCAGTGGTCCTTCATTGAACTCCTTCATAAGAAACAACTACAATAATCTACATTGGCTTTCATCATGACAATTTATTTAGGCTCAGTAAAAGATACAGTTTGGGTTTTGAGGAACATAAATTGCTCAGTCTGCCTTCACTCTTTCAAGGCATCAAGGCACAGATGCTGGCTTGTCTTTTCTGCCTTGATCTCTCCCCACTGAAGAAGGGTGGGATGAAGTCTGTGCACACAAGTCTTCTGGAAACATCTGTCTCCTGAAAAGTTCCTCAGTAACTCCCCTGGAGTTGCAGTAAGGTCAAAATGGGTCTGATGTGTTCTGCATACTTTAAATACGTTATAATCTTAGAAATAAAAGTCTTCCTTGAAGAAAGACTGCAATGTTTATACTTACTTTTTTTTTTTTTTTTTCCACAATACATGCAAGAAATTATCAGAATTACTTTATCCCTCTCTAAAATGCCAAACATACTCAGAACAAAAAGAAGTCACCATGAAGTCAACTAATGACACATTAAAAGTGAACATCTTTAGATTTTGATGTACTTCATTTACAATGAGAAAAGACACTGGGAATTTTTTAAAATCCTGCAGGAAATTAAAGGGACTTATAGTCATTTATGGTTTACAAGAAAAGTAACAAAAAGTACCAATGCATAACTTCATGAAAATTTTGTAACTGAAATGCAAATTAATTGCAAAAATATGCAAAATATTATCAGTCGTATCAAAATATGAAAAAACATAATTATAAATTGAAAGTAAATTATAATACAGATGCACAATAATTTTCATTTCTGGTACTATTACAAGGAGCAAGAGACTGAGAAGATTGAATTTTTACTTTCCATATTCATTTTGCTCATTTTTTTTCACTTGGAAGGAGACACCTCCGAAAAATTACAAGACATTTAGTAAGTGATCTAAAATGATTAAAAACAAGATTAAAAAAAAAAAAAAAAAAAAAAAAAAAAAAAGCTTTTCCAGGGCTTGTCAACATCGATTTTCTCATCAAATTTAATACGAAATGGCTAATGAGAGCAATTCAGCCCCGCTAATGCTGTTCAAGGTACAAACTTGAGTTTCAGAATACTCTCCCCACATTTAATATGGTGATGATTACAAGAAAAGCAGTGCTCCAATATGTTAATTTCCTGTCTGTTTTTCTGCTGAACTCTTCATTTGAAGATTGCTGTCAACCTCGATTCCACAGGAGATCAAAGTGAGGCATCCAGTTTGCACCATATGCCATCATACGAAATTACTTTTAAGAAATCTCCAACATAATTAAAAACTCTTCATAAACCATCTCAAAGAGAAAGAGTCACCATACCATTTCTCCACTCTTGATACATCCTAAGGGAAGGTGACAAAATGTGACTTGAAACTTAGGCTACTAAATGTGCCATCTTCTTCTTTTCAAGTTTTTATTAATTATCTCCTCTGAAAACCACTATAAAGAGGAGTTTTCTTTTTTCCATAGAGATACTTGAGTTTACTGTACCTCTTTAAGTGCCCCACTTGATGCACGAGAAGACCACGATGGGCTGCAATAAGTGATCAGACCTTGGTCAAATATAGAATGCAGAATATGTCCTGGGTACTCAGTTGATGGTGGAGATTTACACTTTAGGAAAGGCTCATCTGAACCATTTAGGCAGCTGAATTCACACAACACCACTGTGACCCCATCCAGCAGTTCTGGACAGAGTGGGTCTTTCTCACCCACTTGAGTGTTGTGGAAGGTCAAATTCCAAAGGCCAGATGAGAAGAGATACAGCTGGCCCAATCCATGTTCTGTTTCCAAAATACAGCACTAGGTATCAGCAAGTAGAAACCATAGAGCTATAGAGAAGAGCCTTTATATTCTAGTGAGCCCAGTTTAGTTCAGCTTGCAATGTCCTTTTATCTTTAAATATGCTGCTTTTTTGCACTAGTTGGTTGAAGTTTTTGAATAAAAACATTGTTGACTGGTTCTAAAACTCAATGAACATAAGAGATATTCCTATGCCAGACAGATCACAACATATATAAGTTAGTGTACATGGGCCCAGAACTCAGAGTCAAGTTATCATCCTTACCATCCCTCTCCAGAATTACTCCAAAATTGTCGCCCTTAGGCATACAGGAAACCAAGTGCACATGCACCAGGCCCTGAGTCCACAAGTGAAACACAGGCAGTATTGTGCATCCTGAACTATCACCCACTTCCAACATCACCACTTCCTTAAATAGCTTTCAGGAGTTAACTACAAGGCTAGGTTGTTTCCCACTGACTTTTTGCATTAAGCTGTTCACAAAGGTACTGTATTGGCTTAGTACCAAAAAAGAGACTAATTGAAATGCATCCATCTGATGATGATGCCAAGAATATGACTATAAGCAGCTTCTACTGTTTGCAGACTTGAAAAAAGAGGAAAACATCTGGTCTGGTATGCAAAGGAATGCCAAATCCATCCTGTAGAACAAATCACAGAGTTGATAATCATTAACTCTACTCTGCTTGCTTCTTTGATAAAATAAGATACATCTCGGTCCAATCTACCTGTGAGATTTTTTGGGCTTTTTTTTTTAATGACAAAGGAATGGAAAATACAGGGGACTTGGCCAAGTGTTTCTTTGAGTACCTTGGCAACTTGTCATTCACTGATAACAAAATTGTGGTCTAATTTTTAGTTTGCAATTTAACTTCTTCCCAAAATGTACCCCTTTTTGTTGTACATATTTCTCCAAAATGTGCCTATTTACCTTCCCACACCAGGAAGAAATACATTAGATGATTTAAAGGGTAGACCTTAATGCAATTTAAGGCCTTGCAAATTGATTTTCCTTAATGAACCTTATATCTTGACATCCTGTCGTTTTTCCTCTAGTACATTCAATTAGGCTATAATCAGTTATTAAGGGTTAGATAATGGAAATGTGACATCATCCACACAAGGCAGAAATTTTTGCAAGAGATTAATTAAAATCTAATTTTCATGCAAGATTATACCATCTGAGCCAAGTGGTACTATGATAATTGCAAATATATATATATATATATATATAACAATTAAAAAAATCAAGAAAACCAAAATGAGGAAAGGAAGAACACTGAGCTTGGGTAGATGCTTAAATGAAAGGGAACCACGACACTTTCCTCTTGGGCGTGGAAGAGATAGAACATTTGCATGTTCATTTAAGAAATGAATTTGCTGTGCTCGCACAGCAGGACAAATACAAATCAAAGCATTTCCATCATTCCCGTAAAAGAGACGAATTCTTTTTTTTTTTTTTTTTTGGATAAAATCCCACAGCCATTTATGCCATATTTTCAGATAGAGATGCACACATTAACAGTAATAGTACCAGGACTTAAAGCAGAGATGCTTTTTGTGTTTCTTGACAGTGTTAACTTCTGATTAAGAGGGGCTTTGGGCTGAAACTATGTATCTAATCTTAACTAAAAACACAGCTCAGGAATTCCATTTGCCCCATATCAAAGAAGAAGAAAATGTTGTTTGTCTGTCAAGAAAAGTGATCTATTTATCTGATGCAACATTCTCTGTCAGCATTTCTGGACAGCTTTCCCCACTCAATCTCACTGCAGGAACTCTGTACATTCAGACCTTCAGTAGTCAATATGTAACACCAAACACTGGGTTTTTTCCTTCTTCCTTCTTTTTCTTTCTTCTCCCTCTTTTTCTCCCTCTTTTATCTCACTCTCTCTCTCTTTCTCTCTTTCTCTTTCTCTTTCTCTTTCTCTTTCTCTTTCTCTTTCTCTTTCTTTCTTTTTTCTTTTTTTCTTTATTTATTTATTGTAGGCATATTTTAGCTATTCTTAAAACAAACTGAAATATAATGATTATCTTAACAGATAATAACTTTGTAATAGTAAAATCCATATTGCTGCAGCAATTTTGGAAGTCTTTCTATGTCAGAACTAAAATACCCAAAGCAATAAAAATATTGAACATAGGGGATGTTAGTTCCTATTATTAACTACTGCTTCTCATAACAGCATCTCCAAAGCTGAGATATTCGGGGGACAGTACGTCAAAGGGAGGTGCTAGAGGCAAAAAAGGAGTCTACAGATAGTCCCTGCCCATCTTTCTAGCTCTCAACTGACACCGTCTGTGATGGCACCATCAATTGATTTTATTGGATTTTGTCTCCATTTATGTCCAGGAAAACAGGAATCGTGCCTGAGGGTCACAATGTTCCACAAAGATCTCTTTGTGGTATCTGGATTATGTAAGTTTCTTTTTTTGATATATTTTTATTTTTTACTAGCTTTCTTTTTTTTTTTTTTTTTTTTTGAGAAATCAAAAGTAAAGCTTTTTCACTCATTAGATGATTTTCAATCTCCTACATAGCTTTTTTTCTCAAAACAATTTACTGAACTTGGGGATCTCATAAAATTCAAAAAAATATGTGCTCAACTTCGCATTTTTTTCCTAAAACTTTCCAGGCTTTTTTTTCTCCAAATCCTCCAAGCATCCCAGTAACTGTCTATAACTATAATCTTAATTAAGAAGAAAAGAATTTTAGATCATTAGTCTAGGTCTGCTTAGAAAAATTGTTACAAAATTGTAACTGAAGTTTTCAATGGCAATTTTTCTTCCCCAGAGATAAGGCAATTAAAGCCATTTCACATAAAATCAACCTTCTCCCCATTGCCTTGCTGTAGGTGTGCAGAAGTAAGAACAAATCAATACAAGAATCTATTCACAGGGAAAAAGGAACAAATATATCTTTATAATTACAATATGTTACACATTTTGCAGCTGCAAGCCTCTTGTGAATAGTTCTGATCTGAATGTAAATACATGCTTTAAGCTGAGAATATTTCTAAAGAGGAAATGGGAACACACACAGAACAAGGCAATGTTTTATGTCTCCTTTTAAATATATGAGCCAAGTTACGCATATTTACTCTCTGTTCCAATGATATACTGAAGAGTAGCCTATGTTATAATGTATGGTGCAATGGAAATATGAAACAAGAACCTATTAACTCACCAAGAGCTCACAATCTCTATTTAAATCTACACTCTTTACAGGCCTACCAACATCACCTAACTACGTAATTATTAGTTGAGACAGAGAATGTATCAGGTAGGAAAGATACCTTGGTTTAAAATGAGGTTTGTCAAATTACTGGAATCCAAAGATAAAAATTTCTACTGATTGTATGTGTTCCCTTAGGCTTAAGTGAGCCTATGATTCTTTTTCCCTTGGCTTTGCTGTACAGTATTTAATACATGTACATCAACAAAAGCACTCTGGGAAAAAAAAATAAGTAAAACAGGGTAGCAAGCTCCAAATACAGAGACAGATGAGCAGATCACACTACTGTAAGGATAGAGACAGGTATTTGGGTAACTCCTGCAGTGCTTTAAGGAAAATATCCTCTTAGTCACATTTTCACTGAAGCCATATTACTCTGTGCATATTTGCAATGGCCTCAGAGTTATCTGGTGGGTACTTGGGTCTGCAGAGTCCTCAGGGCTGTCCTTGAAGAATAGCAGCACTGAGGCTGCTTGGCATATGGGCAGCACTGACAAGACTGAAAAACTTACTCAGATTTGTTTGGATTTCACTGAGGTGGGCAAATATTGCTCATAGCCATTCCCTCAAAACCGAATTCATTCTATCTGTGAAAACACCAAATGAACAAAAACAGACTTGGCTGCTTCTCTCATTTTCATTGTCTGGGACTTCTGCTCCCAGGAATTCCTTATCCTCTGCTTCTTAGCAGCTCCTAAGCCACACCACAGTTGGTTTCAGGAAAACTTCCAGAGCAGTGTGGGCTGGAGGAGACATGCTCAGTGGACAGCATTGGGTTGTTGGAAGAATAAATGAGAGTGAAAATGCCCAGACCACATCCTGAAACGTTCCATGTCATCCACAGGAAAAAATAGCTATGGAAAAAATATGCAAGGCATTGAAAACTTTGAGAGAAATTTCTATTCCTTGTAATTATTTTTCAATTTACTCTCTGCTGGATGAGAACTGGAGCTCTTCTTGTCTGCTAGTCAGCACAAACTTTGCATATCTTGATCTGCATCTGAGGCTTACTGAAACATGAATATGCTGATTACAACTCACCCCCTCCTCAGCTCAGCCCCAGCTGCTACTCTCTTCATGAACTTCTGACTAAAATGCAAAACTATTTTTTGTTGTTGTTTTTTAACTTATGTGAGTCCTCAGCTCCTTTTTCAGCTCTCTGAAAGTTGCTGAAATATGCAAGCACTACACTTCTTTTTCTCAATCTGCATCCTAAGGCATATGCCTTAAAGAGAGAAGCACCAGTGGAGCAGTGTCACCACAATCTAATGACAATAACACAATCCAGAGCCCCAACTTTTACATCTCTCCACTCTCACTTCTTGCTGACAGTATTAAAATTATTAGAATCTCTGAGGAGAGGAAATTGAGGATGGGGAAGTAAGAGACAACTATTCTACATGCTCTTGGTGACCCTCATCCTTTGCCATGAAATTTTATCTTGAGTGAGGCATACATAAAACCATAAGGCCTCCCTAGAGTATTCCAGAGGAACTCAGCTGTACACGTGTCTTGGAAGGCAAACTATATTTTCCTTTCCAGTCAATATGCAGTATCTTCCAATCCTTCATTCACATGAAGAAAGGTCTTATTGGGCTCCCACTTCCTTTCATTTTTATTCTTGAGCTACAGCCACAGCTAACATGAGATAGGGAACCAACTTGCCTGATCTGTAGATAATTATTTCACAATGAAAGGCCAATATTAAATCTGATTGAAACAGGTTGAAAAAGAACCGAGGCAGTTTGAAACAAAGGAACAAAAAATTCAGAATGAAACATTTCTCTTACCGTTGATACCTTTCATCTCAAATTATGCTAATATCTTTGATACTTTATGAGAGCACATGGATAATAAACAAACATAAAAAATATTGGAGCAACCATTTGATGGAGAAATCCATTTCCAAAAATGTTTCAGGGAGGTTGGTTTTCCTTTTGTCTTTGGACATAGAAAATTTACATTTAGGATGCCAGTAAGAGCAGCTCCCTGTTTGCAGATGTTTCATCATCGCTGAGAAAGATTTGTGCATTAGACAGCATCAGCCAAGAGGCTTTTCTGAATAGCAAAACTTACCAACTTGTGGTTCACTCAGCAGTGGACTGACAATAGATAGTGGTACTATTCCCATTGACTTCTCTCTCCACATCCAGAACATATCAGAAGTGCACAATCTTCAACTTAAAAAACACTAAACCCACATTAAGAAGTCTTACCTGGTCTCTCATAATCAGCTTTGCACTAGTGTAGAAGTCTTCTGTTGCTTTTTCAGTGCCATTTCTCCTCTCAAAGATGGAAGCATCCTACAGCATTGACCTCTGGTAGATACTCTGGTAGTTCCAGAGGCCCCAGTTTACTTGTGTGTTGTTTCAAAACCCAGCAAGGTGTCTGACTTTTGGTCAGTCTAGTAAGTCACCTGGGTCTCTTACTGCCTCGTAGAGCTTTGCTTTAGGATTTTCACTTTTGATGAAAAAAAAGAAGTAGGAAGGAGCAAAGCTTCCAGTACCTCTGTAATTAATCACAGATTAAAGTGCTATAAGAATTACACTGACCTTGAGACACTGCTGTTAGAATGTTCAGCAAAGAAAACAACTTAAGGCATACACTGTGTATTTGGCTAACAGAATTATTAGCCACTGTCCCAGACAGATTTTTCCGATGTTTGGAAGTAACCTTCATAAACTATGATAAAGTATTTTCTGTTTTTTAACTGCAATGCATAGTTTGTGAATTGTAGGAAATGTGGTACTCAATAAATTTACGTATCATAGAAACCTGTTACAGTGCAACAGAAAATTCAAAAATAGCAGTTTCTCAAACCAAGAACTCAGATTTTTTTTTAATGAAAGTGGGGTAGGAGAAAGTGCCACTGAACACATTAATTTGCAGCAAAGGATAGCTTTACAGCCAACTGCAACCCTTGCAAATTTATCAACAATTACCACCACAGCTTTTAACATCTTTCCCTGCTAAATCTTTTCCAGATCCATCTCACTGTTCACACCACAGCAAGAGACAATTAGTTAATACGTATTGCTATCATAAGCAATACTTTAAAAGGTGTTAAATCTCCCCATATGTGCCAATTTCACAGATCCTAATGAGATTCACTTTGTTTCACTTCTTACAAAGTACTTTCAAACTCAAAGAAGGAAACACTACTGGAAAAAAAAAAATCCACATTAAACACATTACTTCACCTAAACAGTAACCTATTTTATTACAAGTAATTAAAACAACGTTAGAATAACGAAATCAGACTTAGAATATTGTCTGCTATAGCAGGTAAGCGTTTTCCTGTGCTGCCCACAAATTCATCCATGGACTGCACTCCTGAGAATGGGATCTGTGTGGAAACAGCCTGAAATACAACTCTTGAGAAGGAAGTGACTTGGTTATTGTATGTTAACTTCAAGATGTGCAAAGCAATATATAAAATGCCAATATGGGATAATTTGATGACTGAATAAAGTTATTTACCCTCTGGCTTCCTCAAAAGTGATGACCATAATTCATGTAGAGAGTGCAATCAGCCAATTTGTTCTCCTATATATTCAAGAGCCATTTAACAATACCCACTTGCTGGAAGATAAGTCTCATTATGTGTCTGGTGATATAAAAATATGAATTAAAACTTCTGAGAATGCAAATCTTTCTGAAAAGTGTTCAGGGAGAGAAAAAATCCCTACTATGACTTATGAATTATTCTCTTATTCACAGAGCAGAATAACTGTCCTCTTCCTCTTTCCCGTGACCAGCACTTTTCTCTTTAATTAGACTTCCTCTTCAATTGTTTCAAAATAAAGACACAAATGCTGATAATACTGTATGAACAGAATTATGAACAACAAAGCATGAAATGCAGAAAAATGAAAATACTTTTTCTTTGCATCACCTCTAACAAATTTTTCTGCATTTTGGTTAATGCCTGGTTTGCAAAAGAAATTGAAGAAGTGCTCTTGCTTCAGTGATATCAAGCAACGTCCACATGGCTTTAAAGGTTGCTCAAATACAGGGGAATATTAAACCACTATGGTCACATTTGAAATTTCTTAGTAGCTCTAGACATGCCTAATAGCAGAATTTGGTCTTTGGTGAATATCAACACGTCTATTTCATTTTTAAGAAGGCTTTGAGGAACATTAAAAGGAAATCAATCACAGTTTTCTTAACAGTGTTACAGAGTGATCATTAAGTATGTCCCACTGGACCATGGTGCAGTCCAGATCAGATTTCAAAGACTGAGTGATTGAGGTTGCTACTTCTTGCCAAAAAGAAAAACAAACAGCTTTATTGTATTAAAATCCAAAATTTCATTAAAAATGTGCTGTGTACTAACATGATCAAATATTCTCATTATTTTAAAAATTATATCAATATTTTCTCTAAATTCTTCTAGAATCAACTGGATTTTTCTAAAAACTAAGTTTGATTTCTTTTTAAATTACAGAAACCTGACAGAGTGATGGAAATAATGAGTTTTGAAATTTCTATTACATTTTCAAAAAGGAAAAATAAAAACAATTAGGAAGATTCAGTAAGAAGATTCAGCTATGCTAGCAGACAGGTTGGTCCTCAAAGAAATCAACTTGCTTTTTTGCACTGCTATGGCATCAACAACAATTGCCAAGACCCTCAGATTCTAAAGTTTACAAACTTCCCACTACTCTGATCTAATATATTCTTTCCCTGAAATAAACTGGGCTATCAAGGAGGGATCTTGCACAAATAAGCTGTTTAATGATTTGTCTCCTGAGCTAAGGGCAGTTGTTTTAATAACCTGAGGAAGTACATTCTCCATTTGTAAGTGCTTATCATAACAGCACATTTGCATGACATGTTATTCATACACATGTCATGATTGCCTCCTGTCCTCATTTGTTGATGCTGTTAGTGTGAGCTGTGGGTGTTCTTACCTTCTTTTCACCAAAATTTAAACAAAACTTTCTTCAGTTTGTGAAAAGAAAGAAAAAAGAAAGGAAGAAGGGAAGGAGGGAAGGGAGAAAGGGAGGGAGGCAGGGAGGGAGGAAGGGAGGCAGGCAGGAAGGCAGGAAGGAAGGCAGGCAGGAAGGAAGGCAGGAAGGAAGGAAGGAAGGGAGGATTTAACTGCTCCTTGCCTGCAAGACTTACAGAGGAAAGAATTTCTTTCCAGTTCATTTCCATGAACAGCACAGAGGTATGTGCTGAACCGAACAGTCTCCCTCAGTCTTCTTTCTCTTTTGAAAGCCTAAAATCAGTTTGTTGGCCTGTGCATCCTTGAGAAAGCAGGAAAGCATTGTTCACCTAGGCCCTGGAACTTCCAGCATGTCCAGGCCAGATTTCAAGCTTATTTTGCACTGCCCAGGCAGAAGAGGTGGCATGGGGTGGCCACTCCTGTAGGGAGACAGATGCAGGAAACTCCATCTCCAACCCTAGGCTGGACAGCCCAAGCCAGAGAGCCCCACCGACGCTCTGGATAACACTGGCTGACTTGGCTTTCCACATAGATGTACCTTCAGCATTACAGGTAGTGTTGTGCAGAAGCATGACTGGAGGCTATGAACATGGGCTAGTCTCAGTGTGTACCCAAACTTTCAAAAAGCTTTTGCATCCCATGATGTGCTCTGGGCTAGCCACTAATGAAGTAAATTCAGTTAGATCTTTAAAATAAATACCACCAGACTGAATCTTAGGCACACTCTGAGTCTTATGTGATGCCTAAATGCCTTTTACATGAATAAAAATTACTTTAATGTTTCTGGATCACACATTGCTCAACGAGTACCGCAAGTGGTGTTGGTGATGTTGCAAATGCAGTGACTGTGTTTTGCTAATGTTGTTGTGAGCCATTCTACGTATGATTAGATTTGATGAGTCTTTTCTTTCCAGAATGAATGAATATTTCTGGTTGCACCCCCTCCCTATATGCCAGTAAATAGTGAGGCCTGAGCTATGATGTCTCAGATTCAAAGCTTCAGCTATAAGCCACAGCTATTTTACTTTACAAAAGTACCCATCAGCAGACCGAATCCAGCTCTTGCTGATGCTGCTAACCTATCTCCAAAGAACCATAGATTAATCATCTCTTTTCTGAGAACTAGTAGGAAAGGGCATTTGGGACTGATAGATTTAGATGGGTAGTATGCAAAAGCAAATTATTTTCCAAGCTTTTCCAATACAACTCATCTCTTTGTCTGCCTAATATGCCCAGGTAAGTAAAGTGCCTTCTGCTATGCATATCCTGCACAACAGAAAACCCAGATATTGTACTTACCGGAGTAATGCAAATAAACAGAATTCTTAAGAGTGAGTTTTTTCATGTTAGGATGCCCAGAAAAATAAAAAGAGCCAAATATGACAGAAAAATAAATTAGTATTTGTCTTCTGGCAGTAGTTTTCCACAAGCAAGTCTGTAAAATTTGCTGTAATGCATGTTATTTTTTTTTTTTTTTTTTTTAGTATCAGCTCTTTTCTGTTTCTTTTTGTAATGTGTCCTCAATATCAGAGATTTTTGCTTCAACTATAAGAGGTAAATAACCTGATTGAACAATAGCTCTTCTCCTCATAAACCAAAATATGATAGTGCCAGTGGAAGAAAATATAGAAAATTGCCATGGATATAAAATCTCAGCGTTTTAATTTGCGAGTTTTGCTCAGCAAAAGGTCTTTGGAAAAGAAAATATGATCCATAAAGCCAGCATCAATTAACACAGATTGTAGGCAGCAGACTTCATTTGTTCTTAATTTCTGCCTTCCAGAAGATAATGATTATACTTACTCTACCAGTGGTGGAGCTGTGAATTCATAAAAATGGCAAGAATCCCTATCTCTTTCCGGGCTTTGTGAAAGTCTATGAAAATCTGCAAACTTGTAAAATAGTGAGATGAAGCACTAAACTGAATGAATCCAGATCAGTGACTGGTGTTACTAGTGAGTAACAGAACAGCTGATGTTTCAGGAAAATATGTGGAAGAAGTAAGATGCCTTATTAACCGTGTTCATTCTTGTCAAAATATGTCCTTCATGACCTTTCATCCCCTAATTGGTTTGCACTCTGTAAAGTGCACTTATATTTGCCCTGGCCTTCAGGCTTTCAGTGCAAATATTGCTACGGATGCTGTTCTCAGGCTGTGTACATTCATTCTCCTTAAATGAATTTATCAACTAGAAATGGTAAGAAAGAAAATGTGTGGAAAATGCTTTTTTTAAATTCTAAATTTCTCTATCTGGTTGAAGCCGCATTCCTTATTGCTCCTCTAGGAAAATTAATAAGTGGGATGGACAAATGCATGATTAAAACAGTCATGAACATTATACACAGATGCAACATGACAGATGTGGAATCATGCTGAACAGTTGTGACTTGTCTGGAGCTCTTCAGTTCCAGTTATGATAAAGCAGTGCTATTCTATTTCAGCGAAGAATAAATGACAGACAAGAAAAAGGAAGCAAATTGCAATGTTTTAATTAAAAAGAATACACACAAAGAGGTAAGAGTGGAAATTACAATAATTGTGTTACTGATTATATAAAATTCCTGGAAATTGCTAAAAGAAATACATATATATACAGAGACCTATGTGAACATCTTAGGAAATCTCAAAAGCTCAGAAGTTTTTGATCA
The DNA here is from genome assembly GCF_019232065.1 of Centrocercus urophasianus. NCBI lineage: Eukaryota > Metazoa > Chordata > Aves > Galliformes > Phasianidae > Centrocercus > Centrocercus urophasianus. The sequence goes on along the minus strand of NW_024884733.1, from coordinate 871,213 downwards.
TTTCTTGGCTAAAATTAAGCTAAAAACTCAAGGGGCTTTAGCCATGACCAATGACCTTTTCAGAGTATTCTTTCATTTCCCCTCCCTCTTTAAAACACACACCTGTCTCCTCAAGTGCCATCAAACAAACACTGGAAGCCATTCCACTCTAAAATAGATTAAGAATACTTAAGTATGTGCCTGCAACAATGAAATGCAATTCAAAATTGTTCAAACATTCATTTGTCAATATTGGAGGCACAGGCTACTCCTGAAATACAAAGACTTACAGAATGCATCATATGTTGAAATATACCACTGTCAATATTTCCAGAGGTGCTTTACTAATGTGCTAGAAATGAGCAGCATGCTTGCTGCTTTCCTCAACTGTGGTAATCCACTTCACACTGACCTTCAGATCCAATTAATTTGCAGTTAATGGAATGTTATGTTCAAAGGAATTCTGAGTATTACTTGAAATTCCCAAATGATGTTGTTAGCCAACTGTCTTGGAAGGACTGATAAGTAGCACATACACAGAGGCTACTGGAAGTGAATAATTGAGTTTTATTTCTAACATATGCTGCTTCTATTTTGCACACAAATTGCATTTTAAGTTTCTTAACAGATAGGGGTTTTTTTTCCTTTTGGTACAAAGGCCTCTTTGACACTTCTTAATGTAAAATGGTCCCCTGAGATTGTGTTGACTTGACCCTGAAATGACCCTGAACATCTTAATTGCTTCAGACCTAAATTCTCCTCTGAGTTTTCCCAACTGCAGAGCCATTGTGAGGTCAGTGTACATTGCAATGCAGCAAGTAGGCTTCCTCAATACTTAACCTTAGAGAAAATGTGATGTTATACATTCAATACATCCTCTAACTGCATGGTTTTGACCAGTTTCTCAATTTAGTCCTCTCACCTTGTGCCAAGGATCTCAAGGTAAAGATGATGGATCTTGTGTTCATTTCAGTGGTCACAGGTCCACAGGTCAACCAAATAACTGGAATTCAAAATACTTTGGGGGTTTTTCATCTGCTGTTTTTCAACAAAGACCCATAAATGTCTGATCCATAAACGTCATAGAGTATCCACAGCATAGATTGGTACACGGGCTACTGCAAAACTCTTACTACACTTACACCTACCAATTTCCATCTTCTGTACTCCTTCTTCCCTTTCATTCAGAGGCTGACAGGAGCAAATGCCCTCTTTAGACAAGGAAGCAGCTATGAGGTCACTCTGCAGATATAAAACAAAACTCTGCTACACCATCAGTTAAGTCAGTATACATACAGAAACAACTGTTACCTGCACTGAGTCATCTGCTGTACTCTGGTTCTCAAACAAACACTCCAAAGAACATCTACAGAGCTTCTCTTGCAGGTTCAGTATTAACCATTCACGCTCTTTTTTTTTTTTTTTTTTTTTTTTTTGTAAAAGAGAAGAGGCGTTTTATCTTTTAGAGTAAGATTTACCCTAAGGAAAACTTCTACTGAACATGAAGCATTACAATACTTCAGCTGCATATTTTAAACCTAGTTTCAAAGTATTCAAGTCATTATAAATCCACTGACTTCAGCAGAGCTGCACAGAGTTATGCCAGCTATGAATCTAGCTATGAATCTAGCTATTCTCTATTTAAGTGCTTTCTAGACATTAAAATTCTTTTAAAAGTAAGTCATCCAAGTGATGTTTTCCCACATATAAATCAATTAAGACATGAAAGGTTGTATGCATGCATGAGAATAAGGGAACAAGGGGGAAGAGGAAGGAATATTTCCCTTTTTCGTTTTGTAGGTAGTTTTTTTTTCCTCCAATGTGTCCTGTCTTCTGCCCACTTTGTTCTAAGTGCCCAGAGCTACCCGCTTTGTAACACACTGTCATTAAAGCTTCATCGGGATTTATAGCATACATCCTTAAGGTCATATTAATAGTATATTGCTTCATGAAATGGAAGCTTTGCTACCTGAGGGTACTTATGTGATGAACAGCCTTTGTTAGACTCTAGTGCAAATACAATTTTTAATCACCTCCATACAGTGTTTCTAAAGAAGTGACTGCTTTTTTGTTGGCTTTCTGCGCGTATGTACATGCATTTTGTTTTGTTTTGTTTTCTGAAAAAGGCTGTCTATTAAAGGCCTTTTGGTACAAAAGCTCTTTTAAAAATCTACTTATCCTCATATTCTTATACATCAATAATGTCATCAGAAGTGACAATTACCAAGGGATTGCTGCACGTTTTTTGCTTCTCCGGGCTAAATCTCAAAACGACATGTTGTTGTTCCGCATTTAATCTCAGGATTTGGGTGATGACGCCATCAGAAATTAAAGTTTTTATGCTGTTTTTATTAACTGTGCTTATAAACACAGAGAATCATTACTATTTTTTCAGACATCATCAAAATTCTTTTTTTCCTATGTGAAATACTGTTAATGGGAAATATCCTTTAAGGTCTGTGCTAAATTGACTGACACAATTAACAATGTTAACTTTGGGTCATGTATTAACATCTTCAGTTGCCTTTAGCTAGTGTCTGAGATGATCACTCTCATCACCATAAAGACAAAAGAGCTGGTTTTAGACCCTAGCTCAAACTAACAAACACTGAAACAATTTTTTATCTGGCTTAAAGATTAATATAGTTTTTTGCAGCAACAGAAAAAATTTGGCACTGTGGCCAGGCTGTCACTAGCCAAGTGCCTCTTTCACTGTGAAAGAATCCACAGGGATAAGGCACAAAGCCCAGCCAGGAAGCCAAGTCATGGGCCTGGTTTGGGTCAGAATCAGAGTGATGCATGGCTCTGTACAGGCCTAGCTATGGCTCAGACAGTGACCAGGTGAGGGACTGAGCTGCATCCAGGCTCTTAACCGAGTTGGAGGAACCTCTCTACTTCTTACACCTTCATCCCACTGTTCTCAGCACAGTAGTCTGGTCCAAGACCTCCTAGATGCTCCATGCCAGAACTGTCCCAGCCCAGGCAGCCTAACCCATAAGAAACATTTCTGATCTTGGTTTTCACTGTGTGCTCCTGAACCATGATCTTAAGATTTGAAAATCACCTTTTTTCCAATGGTTATTGAGACTAACAGAACATAACTTTCAGCTAAGGTATCTAAAAAGGCAAGATATTTGTGCTAGTCTTCTTTCAAGAGCAGACTGAGTACTAACAATCCTTAAATATCCTCAGAACTTCAACATAACAAGCCATTCAACTAGTAAAAATCAGTGGGTTTATTGATTTTGTATATATATATATACACAAAATTTTTAAAATGGTTGTCTTAGAATTGTTATTACTATTAACCAAAAATAATCTCAAATGCTAACATTTCATCTGTAATTAGAGTTTGAAAATGCACTGAAATGGACAGAAGTCTGACTGTAAGAAAAAGTAGCTTTGATTTAGGTCCGGAGTACATACATCTGAGTTGAATAGTGGCAATCACGGTTTCATGAGAAAGCAGTTTGTTTCTGGTAGGTAACTCCTTACTTTGACTCAAAATCAAGAAGAATGAGATTTTAAAACATAACTTATAACTGAATCTTTATGATATTCCAAAGAATGTTAGGGCTGTGATCTACTGCATGTTCACTCTTACTCTCCTACCTCTTGGTTCTGGCAAGCCTCGACTGAAGGCAGCTCTATGGCAGCCCTCAGCAGCTGACGTAGAGAGATGGTGTCAAAACTGAAGTATTTTGAAGCCTAGAAAACATGCGTAGTGGTCATCGCGAAACAAGCTGATTAAAAAATAAGAGAGCTTAACAGAGACATGGAAGAAGTGAGAACCAAACTAAAACACCTAAAACACCATAAAACCAAGAATTCTGACCAAATATAATCAATAAAAATGTCTTTAGCTGGGAATAAATATTCTCCACACATCACATTAATCTGCACTGGCGTATAGTTCTTTTATTCACAACAAAAGATTGAGTGAGATTTTCCATTATTTTTTGCTTTTTATTTTACTTATCCATTATAAATTGGCTACTCAGAGCATAACTTTCTGGTCTGTTAATATTTTCTTATTAGATATTCTTCTGAGATCATATTTAGTGATATATAATACACAAACACTGTGTAGAAGCAAGAAAAAAACAATCCTATTACTTATGGAAAGTAAAGCTGCACTCAAGAACAGCACTTAATTAGAAGTTACAGATTTCCTTGCAACTCTAAAATCACACCTGCAGACAAGCAAATGAAAACTCAGAGAGCCTTTAAATAAATTGCAAGTTAAAATTCCTTGAATTTATCTACTCACCCCCTTAATAATGAGTATAGGAGCATGGAGAACGTGATGAAAAGATAAAAGAAAAATTTATGAATGTATTTTTGGTTTAGAGACATATCATAAATAAATAGAGACATGTCATAAATAAAACTGTTGCTTTTTCGGAGTTCCGCTTTTAACCTGATTCTGAGTAACTTGAGACAAAAGGAGAGCTAGAAAAAGGAGGAAATATTCTCTGAAGTTTCAGATTTATCTTGTAGAGAACCCGCTCAGCTAAAAGAAAAAAAAAATCACAAGCCTTAGCTATATGCCCTTCATATTGATTCTGCTCACATGAAACTGCAGTTAACTCCTTCATTCCTCAGCAGTGTTGGCCCTGCCAAGCTCTTTTGTGACAGCTGGTTCTTCAAGCTTTCGTTTTAGGAATCTTGCGGATATGTGAATAGATTGCTCTTATTTTATCAAAATGGCCTTGCTAACACTGATAGTTGCAGAGAAAAGCTTCAAAATGTGACCCAAGTGAATTCTAAAGTGTTGAGAATCTAACGACAAATAAAAAGGCTTGGCATCTTTATTAGATTCCATCATTCTTCAACGTTTGGCTTCAGCAATATCATAAGCATAAAACCAACACTCACAGAGCTTATATAAAAAGAAGGTAGGCTGCTTTATGAAAAGGCTACATCCGGCTCTCACCTTTTGTTCAGCTTCCCCTACATCCATGGCCATGTCTCTTGCACATGCTTTAAATCAGGTTCTTGATACAAATCCATCAAAGTGAGTCCACTGCAGGGACAGGATGGTGTTTTCTAAAGCCAAAAACTGCTTCACCCCAGCACCCATTCCTGCTACTGTGAGTGAGTGACCTTTCTGATGGTTATGGTAATCTCAGGACTCTTTCACTGGTTTATGAATGATTTATCAGCAGCAGTGTTCATTGCCCATGTAGCTTATTAAATGCAACCTCTGGTTTCCTTTGAGTTCTTCATTAAAATATAATATTTGTATATAGCATTTCTTCTGCTGGTGCCACTGCCAGTAAGGATGGCAAACTTCATATTTAAAATGCTATCTCTTTTTTGACGCTATTCATAAACTTGTATTTGGGAGCAACCCTCCTGGCCAGAAGCTGCTTTTTATTGCACCCCTAACAGGAACAATGAAGTCAGGAAGGGGGTGAGCATTGCATCTCTAAGGGCTTCTGTAAAGCAGCACGCAATTAACAGAAAGCCATTCTACCTCAAAAATAACATTAACTTTGCATCACAGTTCAAATTTGTTTTGTTTGAGCATTGCCTCTCAGGAATATGGCTGGGAAGTTTCTACTCCAACACGTTGGGAGAGCCTGCTTCCAGATTTGCTGCTCAGGTTTTATGCTCACCGAGGTTTGGGCGGTTCACACCCATTCAGAGGTGCAAAGAAAGTTGAATATGCCCCTGTAAACCCGCAGCTCATACATTACTCGTTGTAAAATCATAATAATGCTGGTTTGAATTCTGGGTGCGTCTCCATCTGGAATGATACTTGCTGATCTCAAAGGAGTTCTGAGACTAATAATTATTGTGATCGTCCGTAGGCGGCTGTCTGTTGAAGCAGGAGCACTGCAGCCCATGCAGCAGGATTTCTTTGCCAACACCGCCACCTGCCTCTAATAACCGAACTCTGGAGCAGGCACTGCTTTACCAGGGCTCTCTTGCACGCTCATTCTTTCTCCAACCTAAGGTTGTGTTAACTGGAAGGTTCCTTCTGTATGCAAACCAAGGCTTGGAAACTTATAGCCAAGTTTCTTCAATTTCTTCAGCTCATAAACCACTCGGAAATGGCCAGCACAGTGTGTTTATCACTTGTTACTGGCAATCAGGCACTGCAAAAATTATGGCTTTGCTGTAGTATGTAACTGGGCGAAAAGCACGCACCAGCACTGTGTTGCAAAAACAAATCCTGGTTGTCTCTCTGTGTGAGCACTAGAGAACATAAATATGTAATTTGTTAATATACTAGGTTTTTCACAGACAGTATCTGTGCTTCAAAACCCTCCACCAACAACACATAAGGAACATTCTGCTGGCAAAATTACCAGGCTGATCTTTAGCATGGAGATATCACAAAACACTGTGATGAGACTGCAGAGGCACCACTACAGTAATAAAAAATGCAACAATATCTCTGGATGGGATTGAAATCTGGATGTCTATCTGGGACCTGAAGTATTTGCCAGGTTGTCAGTCTGTACTGCAGCCTGAGGTCATCGTATGACCTTTGCTGTTAGAAGAAATGCACATGAGCCATGCTGCCCATTCCACCACATCAGAGGTTTGGCATGGGAATCACAAAAAAAAAAAAAAAAAAAAAAAAAAAGGAATTGTGATAAGATTAGCTGAAAACTCATACAAAATATCCATGGGGAATATAGAAAAGTAATGTTGTAAATATAGTGTACTCGTAGTATTTCCAAAACTCCAATGATCGTAACAATATTTAAGTGTGCGTTCTGCACAATACTTCTGTTATTTTGAACTGCTCTGTGCTTACAGAGCAATTTGCAGGGTTAGAATAATGAGAGTTCTATGATTTTGCCTTGCTACATTCTTTTTCTGAATGTTGGAGATTTTGGAGGAAGACATAGCTCTTTTGATATCTTCCAGTAGTTCAAGAATAAACATGTGAACAGAGAAGACCAGCATAAAGAGACGCACTAGTTCTTAGTGCCTGCTGAAAGACACAGCCTGAATCAGTGCAAAGTCCCATAGGAGCAGTGGACTTCGGCCCCTGAAAGTGGAAAAAAGGGGAAAGCAGAACAAAATTGAGGATGAGTGCATCAAGGAGAGGCCTGAATCTTTACATGAAGTTCAGTGCAGAGTCTGTAAGCTAATAAAGCTAGTATAGATACAGATAAGCTAATAAACAGATAACCTAATAAACAAAAGCTAACTAATATCAATCAAGCAGTCACCTAATTGCAATACTCTACCACACAGACTGCAGTCACGGCTAGTAACCTGGAACAGTACAGCTGTATGTCAGAAATTACAAACCAATTGCTTGTCATCTCTTTAGATTTCAAACATTACTGCTCTTTCCAGCTTGCAGGAAACACTGATGGAAAGTGAACATAACCAAGATCCAGTCATGACATGTTATGTGGCAAAGAAAGTAACGACAGTGCCTCCTACTGGGATATAAGTGCAATGGAGAAATAGAAGACAGTGAAGAAAAACTAGTTCACTCCTTCCAACAACCAGTGATAGCTCAACAGGAGTACAATCTCTATCCAGAGAGATGCTGTTCCCCTAGCTGCTAACTCTCACACGAGATGCAAAAGGTGCTTCTTTCCTCAGGCCTGGCTGTGCATCTGCTGCTTAGTATTTCTACAAATCAAAGGGAACTAAGTGCCTAGATATTTAAAAATATATTAATTTGTAAGAGCCTTAAGCCACATTTGATATGCATGACTTCAGGTCAGTTACACAGTTACCTGTCCCAAATGTCTGTGCAAGTGATGGATGCAAACAGCGGCCTTGACACATCTTTTTGTGAGAGAATTTGTTCAGGGGAGATCTGGAGGTGCAGACACCCTCTGTATCTCTTGCCTTCTACACGGGCAGGCAGGGGTGAGACATCTCCTTGTTCCAGCTTGTTCCAGCTGCTTGTTTCTGCTGAGCTGAAGCACATGATGTATTTTTCTTGCTGGTACCCACCCTGTTTTGAAAAACAGCAGCAGCTGCAACAACAAAAAGAATGCTTTGCTATTGTAACATTCTTGAGGATTGTACTTACAGAAACCACCTAAAGCTGAATATATTGGAGGTAATAAAATATACTGGAGAATATCTAATGTGGCAAAGTGTCTATTCTAATGAGCTGCCTATGGCATTTCCAATAAATAAAATAAAAAATAAAAAAAAAAAAAAAAAAAAAAACAAAACATGCAAAGATTAATGAAGAGCCTGCAGAGCTCAGGGAGTTATTTGTTTAAATTTCCAGTCACAGATATGCTGTTCGGGGCTGCAAAAATGGCAATTACAGGTTCAGCACCAGCACTTGCTAGGAGGGCAGGATGCAGAAGGAAGCAACATTCCTATCTAACCAATGAACTTTCTGATGCATCTCCTTCCTTCCCTGCAAAATGGTTTTCTTGAAGCTGCTGATCTGCTTTAAAATAATGACAGGTGTTACACAACTCAGCAGCCTCTGCTTCTTATTTAGCACAATGGAAGCCTGGTGGAATAGCACAGACAGTATGAAATAAATAAGTAATGCAACAGGGCAACATTGTCCTGCACTACTGGAAAGGGGAAAAATCAGAAAAATATAATGAAAAAATGCCTCATGTGCTGTTGTTATCAAGACACTGGAAGACATGTCGTGGCGATTTTAACAAAGTGGATGTAGATACTATGCATGTTTTCAGTTACAACGCTGATATGGAAGTGGAGGAGAAACTGTCATTTACCTATTGTTTGTACAGTATTTTTCCCCAATGCTGTAAAATTCTGGACAGATTTTAACAGAGCTCCTGAAAAAAATGGTGAAATCTTTTCACTGAGAGAAGAAGGAGAAAATCTGTAGTGATTTTTCGACTGTGAAAAAATCTCAGCCAGAGATTCTGCTGTCGTGTTCTTACATTCGCATTCTGTCTTCACCGTTGAGTCTGGATATTTTTTTCACTGATAGACAATAACAAAAAATCATGGGCAGTGCAGAAAGGGCTAGCACAGAGCCGCTAGATCTGCACCTGAGAGGTATATGGGGTTTGATCAGCCCCTGTGCTCTGGGCATATTCTTACTGTAAGCACATGATTATAATAATGGTGTTATTCACATGCTTTTGAGTTGGCATGTTCTTTGGTGCCTTGTTGAATTAGGGCCTCAGGCCCTAACAAGGCCCTAACTTGCTGACACAAGTACCTTTGGTCAGCGGATGCTATAAAGCAGATAGATAGCAGACTCCTCTCCAGACATTTCCAGCACACAGAGCAAGCAGAACGGGATCTAAAACTCTGTTCACTCCCTTGCCAAGCTCATACATCAAGCTGCACCAATGGAAATGGAAGAAATGAGGGAGAAATAAGCAGAGCATCACCTCATCGTAGCAAGTAGTGGGATCTCTTCCATGGGATGCTGCTATGAAGGGGGCATCAGAAATGCAGCACTGTCCCAGGCAGTAGCTACCAGAGATATCTACAGACTGAGGCTTTATGTGTCCCCTTAAATAACTTTTTTTCCACTGAAGAAATAACAGCTTCAGTCTATAGTACTGCGCACATATGGCAAAGTCCTCAGAAATCAGCATAGAGCCTTTGAATGCATTAAACTGAGACCAGGAGAAGCTTCCTGTGGCACACAAAGCTATTTTACCACGTGGGTTTTAGTTTTCCTGTTCAAATTTCTTTCATCAGAAAGCAGGTTTTAGTGCCCACTGTGGCTCATCTGCAGTGCTTTTAGTAACAGTTTTTCACATCCTCCTTCCCAATTAAAGCACTGTTGGCATTACTAATAGTAGCTGCAGTAAATAAGCTTGTTTTCCAATTCAGGGTAGCCATTCATACTTGTTTAAACATTTCAGTGAAAAACACCTGCTGAAGAATTATTCTATGGTTCATTTCCTGAAACTTGGGGTGTGATACACTGAAGTTATCTGGCATGACAGAGAGGAAGGGAATGATAAAATTTTTGGGCACAGCACCCACTGCCCTGAACCAGTCCTCTGAACCTTTCAGGGTGAGCTGGGACCCTGGAGCTATTAGCTCTCTTCTCTTTTGTCTTTCTTAGCATTGTGAGGCACGCCTGTTCTATAACCTTGACACAGGCATCCTGAAAAAAAGCATATTCAAAAGTATATTAAAAATATCAAATCCGTTAGTGCTGTTAAGTGCTCTTTAACGTACTGAGAGGGAGTAAAATTGTTGGCTATTGTTAAGAAACTGCAGCATAACTCACCATATTTGACTGAGAGGCTGCTGATGTCTTTAAACTCCCCTGGCTTCCCACAGGAAGCTGCAACAATTTAGAGTAGCAGTCACTGAAAAACTCCATGGATTTTCTTGAGAACAGCAACTTGTAAATTCAATCTTTGTCCCTCAGGGGTCAATACTGGTGCCAATATAGCTCAGTGACTTTATTAAAAGCCTTGGATGACAAGATAGAATCATAGAATCATTAAATGGCTTGAGTTGGAAAGGACTTAAAATATCATCTGTTTCCAACCCCCCTGCTGTGGGCAGGATGGCCAACCACTGAGTCAGGCATCAACTCAGGCTGCCCAGGACCCCGTCCAATGCGTCCCTGAATGCCTTCAGGAGTGGGGCATCCACAGCTTCACTGGGCAGGCTGTGCCAACGCCTCACCTCCCTCCGAGTGAAACATTTCCCCTGACATCTAACCTAAATTGCCCCTCTTTTAGTTTAAAACCATTCCTCTTTGTATTATCATTATCGGACAATGTTAAAAGTCAGTCTTTCTCCTGCTTTTAAGCTCCCTTTAACTACCTAAAGGATGCAGTGAGTTCTCCTTATAGTCTTCTCTTCTGTGGGCTGAACAAGACTAGATCCCTTAGCCTTCCTTGTGTACAGATATGCTCCAGCCCTTTGATCATCTTTGTGGCCCTCCTCTGAGCCTTGCATCAAATTCACCGACAACATCTATCAGGGAAGAAATGTTCTGAACAGCAGTTTGGAAGAGAGGGACCTGGGAACACAGCATTAAACACAAGCCAGCAATGTGCACTTGCAACAAATAAGTATCCTTGCCATAAATAGCTCCCTGGGAAGATATTTGCCAATGAGCTGAGGGAGGTGTCCCTGTGCATTGCAGGGGAGTTGGACTAAATGACCTTGAAATGTCCCTTCCATTACTAAGGATTCTATGATTCTATGAATGTATGATTCAATTATATCTACAAAGCATTTCTGAAAATCTTTCCAAGTATTTTACATTTTTAGATGTCTTAAAAGTTGGATACTGTGGGTCTATATAAATCCACAAGAATGGCATTAAGTCTAATTGATTATTTTAGAAAAAACACTTCCTGATCCTCTGAGTAATCTTCCTCCATGACCATAGTTTTGCAGGAAATTTTTGTCTCTAACTTTTAATGGAAAGGGTAGATTTGGTTACTAATTCAGAAACAAAGATTTTCCCAAATGAAGATGAACTGCCAATCCAAATACAACAATCTGTGCTTTATCGCTTTGACTTTTACCCAGCTGTCCCTTAAGTATCCCTATTTCTTTCTATTTCTTTCTCTGTTAAACACTGTGACAAATCTCAGTCCACTTCTGTCTTAGTCCTGTGACATGAGAGAAATGAGTCTGAGTATTAGAGAATGAGAATATGATGTACTCAGTAGTAAAAGGAGATCAGGCACCATGCTCAGTCAGGAAGAACAGTTCAGTAACTGGAATGCGAAAGAAAAAAAAGAGAGAGAGAGAGAGAGGGAAAAAGACATTCCCACATACATGTTCACTTTGAGCTAAATTAGTTCAGATTTAACACACTGGCTCTACAACGATCTTGACCCCAAACCAGTCAAGATGTGTAGTTACGAATATTTCAGTTTAATTTTGCATTGTCAAGTGGCAGATTTCCTCGAGAAGCCACAAGTACCTGCTCAAAAAAGAAGGAAAGACAGAAACATACTGTACAAAGACAACTCCCTGAATGCTGCCCAGTTCTCATTATCAGTTCTCTTCGTGTTTCTGTCTCTTCAAAGCTAAGAATACCAATCAGCTTTAATGGTTGAACAGGATTATTCAGCCTATTTAATAAAACTGCCTTCAAGCCACATATAGGCTGTGACAAAGTTTTCTAATTAAACAGTTTCATTAAGCATCAGAGCACACCTTTCAAAATCCCAAAGCTGCTAGCTCAGGGGGTGATCCTCCTCCCACTAAACTCCAGAAGAGCAAGATTCCTGTATTTACATCTCTCCATGTTCTGGACATTTTTTGATTCAATAAGTAAAAGTTATTCTATGTCTCAAAACCCACACATTCTCTTTGGGATTCTCTGGGTAAATTACTTATTGATTTTTTCTCAGCACAAACTGCTGATTTTCATAGACCTCAGATTGTCTTTTTTTTTTTTTTTCCTCCTGGCATCTTGTCATGTAATCATAAACATTTTCCTCTGATAATATGGATATAACCCGAATTTATAATGTGTTTAAGTCAATATTAGCTTTGGCTGTTTGAGAACACAAGGTTGTAAGGTTAGTGCACTTAGAGAGCAAACATTATTGCTAGACACATGTCAGTCACTTCGGAAGAGCATAGATGGAGACAGGGGCCTCCTGAGACAGACATAAAGCCAGAATGTAACCAGCAGGTCCAGGCAAGAGGAAGTTGAAGTTCCTGCTGGTAGCATGAAGGCCTTTGAATAAGAGAGGATCAACAGGTTGTGTTGCACAGAGCTCTGTACCTACGTATCTTTGTCAGGATTTTCAGACAACTTGGAATCATAGAAGCACAGAATTGTTCGAGGACCTTTAAAGACCATTTAGTCCAACTCCCCTGCGATGCACAGGGACATCTACAGCTCTATCACGTTGCTCAGAGCCCGGTCCAGCTAATTTGTAGTTCTGGATTCAAAAGACATACTCTATGTATGCTCTACGCATGCTAAGCGTTTCCCCCATAGTTCTTTGGAAAGCCCAAGAAAAGCCCTTGGAAAGCCAAACGTCAGACAACAGTAGCAGAGACTGTAAGACTTGATGCGAAATAATTTAACTTAAAAGGAGAGTCTCAATCGAGAAACCTCGAACGCTCTAATTAACCTTCCAGGAGAGTCTCTACTTCTCTCTGTTCTTAAAATAAATAGGAAAAGCACAAAGGTCAATGGCAATCTTCCTGGTGGACAGGGAAGTCTGTGTGACTCAAGGAGGATTTTAGGCTGCAAGTGAGAGTATGTATCAGGCTGAAAGAAAGAATCATGGGAAACAGTCATGTCTTTCTGCATTTGTTGACAATAAGTAAGACTGAGGAGAGCAGGATCTGATTTATCAGCATTGCATCTTTCCATGACACTGGTGCAAGCTGTGCAGAATGGTAATTTTAATAAAACTTAATCATTTCTCTAGGAATTTTTTAATTTTTATTTATTTATTTATTTATTTATTTTGCCAGCAAGGAAAGTTCCTATTTAAGGAGATTTTTTTCCACTTCCCTCATTTAAAAGGAAAAATATATTATTATTTTTTTCTGTAACAACTAATTTGGTGTGGCCCTACAGCAAGCATGGGGCCACTCTCTGCTTTAGGTAGAGAGAGGAGATATACTGTACTCCACAAAAACAAGCCGCAGCGACCCATACACTCTTGCATATAAATAATATAGACTGTGAGACATTTGTGGGAGCACAGAGATTTCTGGAGGGCACTTTAATATTTTGTTTACATCTAAAAATAAATATAGTTCCTTAAACAGCTGCCTCTTGATCCCCAGCTGTTCATAAATACAAAAGGAAAGTGACATTTGCTTCAAAACAGCTAGTAACTTATATATCTAGAACAGAATCTAGCAACTCGGCTCAGATTTATAGCGCAGTGAAAGCTTCAGCCAGCTTACAGAACCACACCATGCTCTAATGGAAAATACACCAGCTTTCCCACTGGTGGTTGGTCTAGAGCTGGGGCTGGGAAGAGAACAGAATTTTCTTTGCTGAGCTTTTGCAGCAGCCAACACCTGTGAAGAGGCAGGCACTCCCGAGCTGAGGTCTTCCCTGCTGAGTTTCCACCAGCGAGCTGCATCTGCGTGTCCCATTCGAAGGACCATAGAGCTGATGATATTAAAACAAACTCACTTTGAGCTGACTTGTCAGTGTGTCTAGATCGTTCTCGAGTCTCCTCATTATTTACCACTTCATCAGCCCTCTGTCATCTGCACACTTAATAAACAATGATTTTGCAGTGCTTCTAGATAAAATACTGAATAGCTTCTGCCCCCTCCTCATCTTTGCAGACCTTAGCAGAAAAACAAAATAAAGTAAAAAATAAAAGGGGGGAAAAAAAAGATGGTAACTACAGTAATTACATCTTTAGCTGTCAGTCAATTTTTATTCAAATTAATGTGAATTCCTCCTGTACTGTATCACTAATTCTTTTATGGAAATAATGCAGACTAAGTTAGGTGCCTTGCAAAAGCTACTGGACTAAGTTTATCACACTCACCATTTCCTTTATCACCCAAATTCATAATCTCATCATGATTAAATAAGCCTTGCTTGGTAAGAGCCATTTTCTATAACCCATGATTTCTGGCACTTATTCTATTCCTATTCTCTCATTCTGTATTAATTGAATATGTGCTCTTGCATTATTACCTGCAATTGATGTTGTGCTAACCAAGCTGAAAGTACTCAGATGACTTGTGAAAATTGGTATGGATGGTTGTTCTTTTTGAATATTTAAACATGTTGCAATTTTTGAGTCACTATTAAAGATTTTATCGTCATCTGCCACTGAGCCTGTAATGCTTCAAAGTCTTCTTCTAAAGCTACATCCTGCCAAACATGGTTCTTTACCAATTCCCTTATTTGTCCCTTTTTGCATTTTGTAATTATTATTATTTCCTTTTTTTTTTTTTTTCCTTCTCTTTTCCATTGTACTAGAATAGATGTTAATCTAGCTATGGATCTTTTTTGTGTGTGATTCTTTTTTTTCCCCAGATTGCTGAACTACGGCATTTTGATGGGAACCCTCCAAACTCCATTTACAATTTGCTTTTTATTTCTTTTTCTGGTGCACTGGCCTTGAGCGGCTGCTAGATGATGACCAAACCTCTCCCTCACTCTCCCTCACCCTTCCTCCTTACCAAGATAGGGAGATAATTTGATAAAAAAGCTCACGGATCAGGATAAATACAGGGAGACCATTCACCAGATACCAGCATGAGTAAAATAAACTTGAATTGGGAAAGATTAATTTATTGGCAGTTAATAACACAGTAGACTGATAAGAAAAAAGAAAATGAAAAACATTTTTCTCTTCCCCCATTCTCCCCAGGTTTGTATTTCCATCTTGATTTCACTTTCCAAGTAATGCAAGGGGACTGGGAATTGGTTTTGGTCAGATCAAAGCACCCCATATCAATTGCTCCTCACACTCTCCCTCTGCTCCAGCATGAGCTCCTTGCCATGGGAAGAACTGCTCCGCAAAATGAAGCAGCATGGATTTGTTTGATAGCCTTTCAGAAACAGACTGCTCCAGTGCAGGTCCCTCACAGGCTCCATTCCTGCCAGAAATCCTGCTGTTCTTACTATAATCTAGCCACAGCCATTGATGCTTAAGTAACCAACTTCCATTTCACAGACTAATTTAGCTTCATCACAATGAGATCCAGCATGTTATGAAAGGCACAATACATTTGTTGGGTTTTTGTTGTTGTTGTTTTGTTTGTTTGTTTGTTTGTTTGTTTATTGTTGTTGTTATAAAGTCATCAGTGATACTTTTAGAAGCTCTGTCATTCAGCTTAAGGAATACCTCTTTTTTTTTTGTTGTAGAATGATATTACATAATTCTTCAGTGCATTACGTGCATTACATATCTCTCAGAGATAGGAAACTGTGCTAGATTGTTCACAGGTCTGAGCTTGAAAAACATTGATTTCTTATATTCCATGAGTTGCAGGTAGATTTGCATATAATTCACTGTAAGGTTGTTGCCTATTTGGACATCCCATCAGTTAAGTTGCTAACACATACTCTGAGTGGAAAGAAAGCAGGCTTCCAGTTCACTTAGTTTAGAGATTTCTGTAATTCCAAACTGTTATGCAGTCTCTTACTGTGCCTACCCATCATCTTTAACCATAGTCTAGGATGAGCACAGGGCTCCCACATGGGATTTGACTGGGGGTCACTATGGCCATTTCCTGAAGCTTGTTGAGTTATAGTACGTCTATTCACACCATCTTTCAGTTGGCACAAACTGTTGTCAGTGCATTTTGGACAATGAGGCATGTCTGGTCTTGAGTGTGCAAAATTTCAGTCCATTCTACAGCTTATCAGCATACCCCATCTTCCTAAACACAGCATTTCAACCCAAACCAAGACAGGCAAACAGCAAGCAAAATGGAAGAAAAAAAAAATAAAGAATGCAGTACACTGAAATTCCCTTTCATGTTCCTTGTCCCACTGCAGATGGGATCTTCTGTAGATATCTTTATATTCTCAGGAGAAAATAAAATCAGTTAATCCTTAAGATGACAGCTCATTAATGTGAAACAGACTCAGACTCTTAATGCAGTCAGCGCATGAGGTGATACTACTGTCCCATCATGTCTTCTGCTTATGATTCTTGTAGGATCATCTGTGTCAGAGGGAAAGCCCCCCTTACACTAAGTTTGCTAAATTAGGCTGATATCTTGAAAACGATTGGAAGCTTTTCCCTTTTTCTTCTTTATCTGTAGTTGCAGAGACAGCCTGCAAGAGCAGATTTCATTTCTGAAGCTGGCCAACAGTAAGTTTTGTCCTGAACTATATTTATTTTTGTGTTTCCAAAAGTTTCAAGAGTGAGTATCAAGTTTAGTTCTTATCAGATAATTACACAGCACTTGCCTCCTGAGGCAATTTTAAATCAATCTCAGGAAAGGCAGTAACTATACACTGTAGATAATTATAGTCCATTAAAGTACCTTACGATTAGATTCAGAGATCACTAATCACACAAGGTCATAAATGTACTGCACCTTTCTGAGGTGTTTTCTGAATTTTGATATATAGCCCTTTGCCAGAATATATATATTTTTTTTTCCTAGGGCTTTTATTGAACAAAATGTCAGGGGCAAATAGAAAACTAATTAAAAACATGCTTAGTTATTGTCCTAAAAGCGATTTCATTTCCAACTAGTCACAGAAAGAAAATCTGAGCATAAAGCAAGATTGTAATTTTAAAGATACTCTTGACAAAACATGTCATATTTCATATTTAAAACAATGTCTAACCAAAAACCTTCCTTACTTCAGGAAAATAGCTTCTTTAATTGCTGTGAGGATGTGTGAAGTGTGCTTGACAAGTATTTGATTAAATGAAGAAGCTTCCTTCTGAATCACACTGAACTGAAACTCTCCAGATTAGTGTTTTCCCTACAGCAAAATATCGTTTTTTGCTCAAAACATACAAAATCCATTAAGAGAATCAAAACAAATCTACCTGAAATCAGCTTGTCCCAAGCTGAAATATTCTATTTGTTCTCTGGTGGGATAGTGAATTGCACTTAGGATGTGCCATAACCTTTTTATGTCCTTTTCCATAGCTGCTGGTGATCACTAGTGACAGACACTGGGGTTGCTGCTGTTATGTAAATGTGCAATGCCCGTAGACTCTTGGTCAGGATTTGCCCAAAGAACAAACACAGGTGGATTTAGAGGCAACAGCCTGTCCAGGTTTACGAAACCCCAGAAAAGCTATGTGTCTGTGCTAGGGAGCTTTAAGGCTAAGTCCTATGTATCCGGGAAAAAATAGAATGACATAACTCCAAAGGGCTTCCACTCAGGTCACTACACTCATTGCCAGATCTTTTTTCTGTGACGATAAGATAGCTTATATGTTACATTTCATCTTGATCTTTGTTCTATGGGAATCTTGTTTGAGATTTTCCAATTTCAGCCTTATCAGGATCCTCTTGCACCTGGTACAACCTCTCCTGCCTCCCAGACTGTTCAGGTCATACATCAAGCACTATTTGTTGCCCTCAGGTTGGAACTTGCAACTTCAGTTTACACAAAGGGACACATACCTGTCAGGCTTGCTAACAGGGCCAACTTTCATCATTTCAGCACAAGGAGCAATGGCCACAGTACCACGGCAGAGATGCTCACATGCCCTCTCTGCCCTTGGAGGTCAAATAAATATACCCATATGGGTTGCTACCCATTTATCAGGTCACTGTAAGCACGCTAAGATCCTCCATAAGTGATAATTTTGATGCTTTAGCAGTTTTAGGCCTGCATTGCAGCAAGAGATCTCCAAAAGCATTTCAGAGGTAACAGCCTCTATACTGAATTTCTGCTGACAGGCAGAAGCTGAAGGTAAATTATCCGACATTCCTGATGGCCACCACTGGAGCTTTCTGATTCACACATGCAGACCAAAAATAATGGATAATTATAAAAATTAAAAAAAGCCCAAGTATAGTTACCTGCCTTGCCCAACTTGCTGCATTCTTCGAGACAAAGCCAAATTCTCTGAATATTTTTAGTTCCTTTCCCTTTGAATTGTGGTATCTAACTTTCTCAAAAGACAAGAAAACTTATTCCAACTTTGGACACTCCCACAGAAAGAAACTGTCTTTAGAGCCATTGAGGCAGGTTCCTTGATCCATCCTGTGCATCCTGATCTGAGAAATAGGCCATTGCAATGGCATTCATTTCACCCAACAAGAGGTAGTTCCTCTGATCAACTCTCTCACATCTTCTGCAGAGTAGGGAGAAATTAGTGCTCTTTCTTAGACATCGGCTCTCAAATGAGATTAATTTGCGATATAGCAGCTTCCTAACCTCAGTCAGAATCTGTGAAGAGTACATGCAGAAATATCCCCAAACCACTGACTTTTTTCGCAAGCAGAAAACTGGCTCATTAATTTTGAGTTATATATGTAATTAAAAGACACAAAAAAATACAGAAATGACATGGATTTCCATATTCCTACAGTGACACATCTAATGTAGAGAATATGGCAGCATTTTCACTGAACATGCCTGTTCTTGAGGGTTAGAGTTAATTGTTTGTCAGCATGCAGCACAGGCAATAACTCGTTCTTGCAAGGGTCAGAAATCAGAAATCCTCTGTACATGTCAAAGAATATTTGTATGCAAGATAACAAACAAGCATTTCAAAACAATTCCACTGCCACAGCTCACATGCATGCTTAACATTGCAAACATGAGCAGCTCCACTCATTAGTAAAACTACTCAACAGTATGCTCAGATTTGCAGACAAGTCATTATAGGATTGGGAGCTTAGTTATCAGAAAGTCAACAAAGGAACACAGAAAGTAATTTTGGTGTTGTTTTCTTTCTTTCTTTCTTTCTTTCTTTTTTTCTTGAAGATCTGAATTCTCTCAGAAATTCAGCTTCAACTTTTAAAATTGGGCATTAGGATGCTCAACTGGAATATATTATTAATCATGCATATTATTGGTGTTGCATGGTCATGACCAAAGTACCCTGGTGAAATCAGGGTTGCATTATGTTTGTTCTGAACATGTCAATACGCAAAACACCCATTCCCCAAACCATTTGCATTCTTTGAAGGATGAGGCATATGAAAGATGAAATAGTCACATTAAATGGTAAGTAAATAGGAGGTTTGTGATAAAATCAGGAGTAGAAGTGAAGTCTCCCACACCCTAACTCAGTGCTTCAACACAAAATCATTACATTCTAATTAAAAATCTTTGTCACAGGTAATTGAAAGTAGTATAAATCTGAAGTGTGTCTGGTTTCTATGAGAATACTGTCAAAAAATAATATCCTGAAGAAAACTTTAAGAACAAGGAAGAAAGTCTCCTGAGAACAAAATTTACCATGGAACACATCCCCATTTGCAGAACATGAAAGAAATTATCACTGTGATATGAATGAGGCGCCAATGAAGTGAACAGAAAGCCTCATGCTGAAAGCTGCTGCCTCCAGCTCTTTGAATATAAGGCAAACATGGCTTTTACATTGCCTTTATTACATTGTATTGTACAGGTATACTTGAATCACATTCAGAAAGTTTCCTCTGCAAAGAGCAGTCAAGACCTCAGGGATCAACAGAGAGGTCTATCACTTCAGAAACCATCATATTTGAGTAAATACTATCCCAACACATCTCTATGAACAAATACATTCATTTATGTGACAATTCAAATCAACCAGGGAAAATAACCCACTTCATATTACTAGTTACCTAAGTGTCACACTACTGTTTCAAGTAATGTGGGGTAAGCAGCCTGGGGTTGATCCATGCCACCAGTTCAACACTGAAAAGCACCCCAAACACTTAAATATTTTACATTCAATGAATACATTAAAAGGGGCTGTTTATTGAAAGAGGACCTTCAGGTACAGGCACTGCACTGCAGTGGGGGATCTGGACTGAGAAAAGCACTGAGAGACCTAAGAGGCTCCGGAAGAAATCCAACCCAGCTTCAGCAGTGCTTTAAGTAAAACCAGCTAAGAAAGAAACTGAGGACAAACAAAGCCCAGTTATCCTCCCATGCCTTTACTCAAGAGTGGAGATATACTCACATATGTGACCCTCAGAAGAAAATATGCAGAATATGACTATATACAATAACAATTTATCCAGAAATGTAAACATCCAATTTTCTACTCTGCATAACTGAAATCAAATTCATTTCCTTAAGAAATGACTGGGAAAAATGAATTTCACCTAGTCCAGTAATAAACAGGAAAAAAACCTGGAGATTATACAAGGAGAAAAGGAAGAAGAAAGATGGAGCCTGACTTTGCAAGGTAATGACTGACACATCTATGCGAATCCTGGTTCTTCTCCTTGCAACAAAGGTTATTTAAGTATTTCAGCTAATTGCTGTTCCATTTGAAAGGCTTTTACAGGGAAGAAGTGCATTTTCTTCCATGCACTTGTCTGAGCCACAGCCACAGCAGAGAATATTACTGAGCTCTGCAGAGTTCTCATGTTTCTATAATAGAATTCGTGTTTGCTGAGGCTGCATTAAAGGGGGTTCGCTAGCTTTGCTGCTTGCTTGCCTGCAGAAAGGCAAGCAGCAATCTAACACCTCAGAACGATATTTAGTATGGACACCTTTCATTTTAAACTGTGTTTATTTCCTGCAGAGGGTTATACAATCTCCATTTTCATAATATTTCATTTAAATACATTCCATGTAATGGGATCTTGGTATTTTAATATCACGTTGGTAAATGAAACTTTCATCTCATCTCACTCAGGAAGAACAATATTTGCTTTTGGCCCAGAGCAGAGGACAGTGACTGAAACGCTTGAGAATTCATTTCAAAGCACCTTGGAATGCATCATCATGGCTACATATCTCCTTCAGAAAACGCCCGCAAACAATCCAAGACTACGGGGCACAGTTTTTTAAAGTGTACATGAGCAGTTATCAGGTACCAAATATGTGCCTAAAGGAATGAATAGTTAGGAATACAGCTGGCAAGTTGGCACAAACGGTGAACATGAATAAAAATTGTCTCAACAAGCATTTACAATTTCCTTTTACTTTGTTAGAGGCAAAAACCCTGCAAAAATCAACACAGGAGCAATTTTCAAAGTTTTTATTCAATTTGATTGGATTGTTCATACCGTTCTTGATCCATTTAGTTCCATCACCAGCAACATTTCCCTCCGTACAACACAGTGGAAGAGTCATTAAAAACAAAAGTGATCTAAAGAACAGAAAAATGAAAGGGAGATATAGACAGAAGCTGGGAAAACAGATACCACATATAGCCATATTGCATCAAATTGTAGGAAAAGGAGGAGTACATGTGTCAGTAATCAGGATAACATTTTCTATGCTGGAGAATTTGCAAAAGTTTGAATTATACCACCTTAGAGATTAGAATGCTCGTATCCACAGTGCGATCTACAAGAATTTCTCAATCAGAACAAATTTCAAGGATTTGTGAGCAGTACAACAAATTCTTCCCATTGTAATACTTTGCAGAGATTCATTACCTTGTTTAGAAAAGGTCATAACATAAAGAACATCCAGACTTGCCTTACCTCCATCCATCACCTGGAAGTGTTCTCTTGGCCAAAGACGTGCCAGACCTATTAAAAGACAGGGTATGGAGCTGTAGCTGGTTGTCACTGAACCTTCCCTTCTTATCCAGGACAAGATGAAGCTTTACTTTATTTGAAGGCCAAGTGACGGGAAATTGCTAGTAGAATATTTCTTCTGCTTGAATACACCATTAGAGTTCCCTGCTTTTATTGCTCAAGTACTCATTGCTATTCTCTACCAGAGTGAGAGTTTTCGAGGAATAAAAGCATAAATAAGTTGGACGAAGATATGAGTTCTAGTAGCATATTAACTGAAGAGATTGCGATTTGAAAAACAGGTACAAAAGTAAGTGAGTCTAATCCTTTTCTGAAAGTACATGAAATAACTTATACATTAATCCTAGAATTATGATGAAAATTGAGAACAGAATCATTAAGCAGCTAAAGAAAATGAGCAACTACTCAGTACAGACTCTCTACTGCAGAAGTGTAGGTTGGTTAAAACCAGCTACAGGTATCTTCAGTGTCTAGAAATGACTGGCTGGCCAAAATTTATTGCAAATCATGAAGAGGGAGCTAAGAACATTCTTAACACTCAGCTATAACAGAAACCACTAGCATGAGACCCTCCGTGATCATCCAATCCAACCATTCACCTACCACCAATGTTTCTCCACCAAACCACGTCCCTTAATACAATATCTAAGACCTTTCTTCAAGACCTCCAAAGTCAGTGATTCCACCACCTCCCTGGGCAGCTTGATTCAGTGCCCAACCACTCTTCTGGAGAAGAAATTTTTCCTAGTATCCAACCTAAACCTCCCCTGATGCAACTTGAGGCCATTCCCTCCCATCCTATCACTAGATACACATGAGAAGAGGCTGACCTCCACCTCACCACAACCTCTTTTCAGGTAGTTGTAGAGAGTGATGAGCTCTCCCGAGTCTCTTCTTCTCCAGACTAAACAATTCCAGTTTCCTCAGCCACTCCCCATAAGAATTTTTATATCATATTAATTTCACCCAACTCACCACAGATTCAGAGATCTAAAGGTGTATAAAGTACTACATCGAAGTCAAGAAAAGTCTGATTTTTTAAATTTAATTATATAAACATTGGAATCTAAAGACATTAGAGTTTTCCTAAGTTACCCTTGGTGATCCTATGATTCTATGATTTAATGAGCATTATGTATAAAAGTTATAGCAATATGTGGTGGATTTTTCCCAAACAAAAACTACATTCTTCAAAAAAATCTCATACTATTCAATGAAAGCTTTCACAAAAAAAATAATAATGTTTGAGAGCTTCTGGTCATTTTTGTCCTGTGGAAGTTTTGTCTCATTCAACAATGTTGAAAAAGCATCTATTTTTTTAATACTGTAAGGCTTTTCTCAAGAAAACTCTGAATTTAAAGAATTTGTTCATTGTGTTTTTCTTTTTAGTAACTACTTAGTTAATTATTTTAGGACAAAATGTTGACCAGTTTAGCATTACAATAAATAAGATGCTTCTCACTGTGAAAAAATATTCAGAATTTGTGAATAATTCCCTATTGGGAATAAATAATTGTTTTTCCATTCTGTTGAAAACCTTAAAAAACTTGATGAGAAATCATATATGAATATGTATGTGCATATGATAAGGAAAGGTTTTCAGAAGACACAATTTCTTGTAGACTAATGGAACAGCATAGATATCACAGAATCACAGAATCGTAGGGGTTGGAAAGGACCTCCAGAGATCATCAAGTGCAACCCCCCAAATATTGCTGTCCCTAGATGTTTTTTCTTCCACTCTTTGCAGATTGCTGCCCCACACTGTCCCACATTGCCCCACACTGCCTCATGGGTTCTAGGAAAGCTCCCAGCATCTCTCAAGTCACGTCAGTAGTGACTTTCCACCATGGCAGAGTAGGAGCACTCAGAAGGGCTGCTGACACAGCTGAGTCCTGGAGAGAAGATCTAACACAAGGGCATGAGTGAAGGTAGAGGTCGATCATGTTCTACACTTGTACATCAATTTGCAAAGTGATGACCTATCTGTATTCTAAAGATCACAAGGTGTCAAGTCATAGGCATGATAAAAGAGTTCTGTTGTCTTAGGACTCAGCATTTTCTACAAAGGAGGACTTTGCTTGTACCTTATAGCGGACGCCCAAGTTTTGCTCAGCAAAATAGAAGTTGGCTTGCTGGACAGTCAGTAATCTGCTGCTCTCACAGCATAACTGTTTATAGTTTTAAACCCAGATGCATTAGTAATCAGTTGTTCATTGTGCTTTTTATATGCCATGTGTTCTTGCCTTCGGTTGAGTTCTGAACTTCAGCAACATATACCACCATCTTTAGAACATTTACAAAACAAAAGACCAGAAAACACTGTATGCCAGATTACTTTCTTGTGCATAATTATAACAATCGTGATAACAACTCACTACAATACACATTTTTTTAAGGGTATCAGATTGATTTTTTAAACAAAACAGTACACAATAGGCTTGAAAATAAAATAATGATTTAAAAGGAGGAATGAAATCTAAGACACGTAAGGTAGGTGTTCATTAAAAATACTCCTCTCTTGACTGCTTCCTAGAGAGACTCATTTTTATCATCTATCCTAAGGAATGTCTGATGAATACAGCTAAAGCTGTACATCCAAAATATAAACAAAATATCTAAAAGCAAGAACCAAATAACTCCTTCAAAGTGTTATAACTTCAAAGTATCATAACTGAGTAGTATTTTTTGATTATTTTTTTTTAGAAGATAATAAATTACATATATAACACTATTCTGCCTTTTGAGGTGCTGGAGAGTAAACTCCTTGTAGTTATAAACTGTGAATTAAGGATAAATGAGAAGCAATCTAACTATAACAATGCCCTCAGGTAGTGCTATTATTATTATTTTTTAATATTTTCTGTAATACATCTAACAATGTCTAAATGAAACATTCATTAAAAGCTAATGGCATTAATTCTTCATGAAAAAAAAAAAAATCAATGGCACCAGAAGACATCCAGCTAACATTCAGAATTTAACAGAGAACCTAATTAGTTTTCATTACTTGAAAGAAGGAACTATATGAATTTGAGAAATTGGCGTTTTATCTCAGAAATCATGATTCATGCACGGGAGCTGAGAAACTTTCCCAGCTGACATGAAATCCATGTTGTTGTTGAGGCAGTATCTTCTTGCTTCTCAGGTATTTAAAAGAAGCTACAACAAGGAACATTCTTATAATTCTTATAATATTCTTATAAACATGGATGGGAAATACATGTAGGAGGTCGAGGTTTTTTTTTTTTTTTCTTCCTGGAATGCTCATCTTTGCACTGGAAAAAGCTGCATTTAGTACAGTATTCTACTTAGTTCAGAAACATTGTAAACTGTAGCCTATGCTAGAAAATTCTATGATCTTATGCCAAAGAATGCAATTGTGAGAGTCACAATGAGCGAAAATTGTTCAAGCAACCAGAGCAAAACTTATAAAAAACATTAAATACAAAAATAGCAGTTTGTAAGAGACTGGGCAAGAAGAAGCCATTGCAAAGAGAACAACTGGCTGCTAGTTTACATGTTGTTTATTGCAATAGCTGTTGTAGGGTGTGTAGCTTTGTTCCTGCTTCCTTATCAACAATAATTAATTAAATTTAAAGGTTTTTGTTGGTTTGTGTGTGGAATTTATTTTTTTTTTTTTTTTTTTTTAAATAAGATGTTTTCTATATGAAATACATACAAAGGTAGGTGGAGATGGGAAGACTTCAAAAGTTGGCTGACTATCCAAAGGCTCATCCACTTCAAGTCTGGACACATATTGTGAATATAATTCACAAAACAGACCTGAGACTCCTTTCTGAACAGGCACTTCTTGTCTTTAGCTAGGTGTACAACTGGTATATTTTCACCCTTCTTAACTTTTTACAGTCTTCTAAAACTCTAATGGCAAGGAAACTAAAAGAAAAATCATTTCAAAAAACATATTTTTTTAAACCCAGAAGTTTTCCTTTTACTGGAAACTAACGTAATTATCTACACCAAGTTGCAGTCAAAGTCTTTACATTTTGCATGTATTACATATTTCACAATTCCTCCACTCCTGAAATGCATGAGATTATCTCAATCCCTTTAATTCCCATACAAATAAATGGTTAATGCAACAGTAGTTAAAAAGGAAGATATTGATAGCACTGAAATGATAGAAAGACATCGATCAGACTGAAAACAATAAACATATATATATATATATAAATAAGTGCCAAATGTAAGAACATTTTTAAAAACAAACTTTTTAAAACATGCAGAGCAAGCTGGCTCATAAATTTTCAATGCTTCATGCACAAAACACTAAGCAGCACACAATGAGTTAGCAGAAAATGAAAAGAAATGTGCCCTGTTCACTGATGGATCGTGTCAAATTGTGGGGAAGCATCACAGATGGAAAGCTGCTATGTGGAGCCCTACATGACAAGTTGCAGAGGCCACTGAATGAAAAGGAGAATCAAGCCAATTTCCAGAGGTAAAGGCTGTCCAGCTGGCCTTAGATATTGCTGAATGGCAGAGGTGGCCAATGCTTTATACTGACTCATGGGGGTGGTTACAGCAGTGGGAACAAAACAGCTGGCAATGAAGAGGTAAACCTATTTGGGCTGCTGAACTGCAGAAACACCTTCCTGCTCGAGTAAAGAATATGGTCATAAAGGTGCGCCATGTAGATGCTCATGTGCCAAGAGAGAAAAACAACAAAATAGCCATCAGGTAGACCAAGCTGCCAGAATTGAGGTGGCTCAAATAGACTTGGACTGGCAACACAAGGGTGAATTATTTCTAACTCGGTGGGCCCATGAAACCTCGGGCTGTCAAGGAAGAGATGCTATTGCACAGGTTATTCATGACTGTGACACGTGTCATAATTAAACAAGCCAAGAGGATGAAAACTCTCTGTGGGGAAGGGCAATGGCAAAAGTACAAATATGGGGAGGTGGGCAGGTTGATTGCATCACCTTGCTATGATCTCACAGTAGTAAGCATTATGTGCTCACCATGGTGGAGGCAACCGGGTGGCTTGAAACATATATAATACCCCATGCTACCATCTGAAACACCATATTGGGTCTGGAGAAACAAGTTCCATGGTGACATGGCACTCCAGAAAGAACTAAGTCAGACAATGAGACTCATTTCAAAAATTCCCTTCTAAATACTTGGACCAGGGATGATGGCATTGAGTGGATTTATCGTATGCCCTATCAAGCAAGCACCAGCTTCTGGTGAAATTGAACAATACAGTGGGTTGTTAAAAACCATTTTGAAAGCAGTGGGTGGCAGAATGTTTCATCACTGGGAGAGGCATTTGGCAAAAGTCATCTTGCTGGTCAGTACCAGAGGATCACAGAATCACAGAATCACAGAATCGCAAAGTTGGAAATGACCTGCAAGATCATCCAGTCCAACCACCCTCCCATTCCTGTTAGTACCACAAGCTACTAAACCATATCTCATAGCTCCTCATCCAGGCGCCTCTTGAACTCTGCCAGGGACGGCGACTCCACCACCTCCCTGGGCAGGCCATTCTAGTGCCTGACCACTCTCTGAGAGAAAAAGTTTCTCCTAATATCCAACCTAAACCTCTTCTGGTATAACTTCTGGCCGTTTCCTCAGGTCCTACTATTTGCCTGGGAGAAGAGGCCAGACCCTTTTACACCACAGCCTTCCTTCAGGAAGTTGTAAAGTGCAGTGAGGTCTCCCCTGAGCCTCCCCTTTTCCAGACTAAACAATCCCAGCTCCCTCAGCCGCTCCTCATAAGACTTGTGCTCCAGACCCCTCACCAGTTTCGGTGCCCTTCTCTGGACACGTTCCAGGGCCTCAATGTCTTTCTTGTAGTGAGGGGCCCAAAACTGAACACAATACTCGAGGTGCAGCCTCGCCAGTGCTGAGTACAGGGGGACGATTACCTCCTGGTGGAATTTCCATTTTTGTATATATTCAGACAGAAAATGGTCTAGGCTCTGAGCAAGCTAGAGTACATTCAAAATCAGTGTACTCTGAGTGAGGGAAGGACCAGATGACCGCTGGGGTCTGCATCCAACCTCAACAGTTGAAATGAATAGAATGGAAATAGAATAGAAATAGAAAAGAAATAGAAATCAAATTAGAATGATTCAGTTTAACAGATTGATACACAAAATAATTTACTAACTAAATGTTAAGCTTGATGTAAATAAAATGTATATAATTGAATAAAGTAAAATTCTATTATTCAGAAAAGCAGCTATAAAATTATGTGCTCATTGAAGTAAAAAATTGAACATTACTATGGGAAACAACTCAATTTTCATGTAGATTACAAATCATACTCCTAAGTGTCCAAGATATTTGATGACAAATTAAATACCCACTCTTGCTTTCCATTCTTCCACAAAGCAGTAGGCATTTATTTAAAAAATGCTTTATTTCAAGCATGGATTTATAGCCAATGTTTGAAAGGAATGTGTCCTAATATAAAGTAATATAAACCTCTTTTTTGAGAGGGGAGGGGAATGGATAGGCAGGGAGAAATTGAGAAGGAAATTACAATATTAGATTTTAAGTAACAAAATCTGAGATGGAATAGTACTTAAGGATGCAAAATTAGAGCAGCTTTTGAAAACCTTTTACGGCCTATGGGGCAGTGAAACACAGCTGTAGAGTGTCTCACCCTGAAGGACATGCTCTCTCCTACTCATAAAAGCCTCTAAGCTCTGTCTCTGTGCAAACAGAGAGCCCTGAGGAGTTATAAGAAAGACAACTGACTGCACAAATGACGTTTCCTAGATTGAGTTTGCAATCTCTTTGTGCTTAGGTAATCCTCCTCCCAAATCCCACTGCCTCATTTAACTAAAGGTCACTGTGTTTACAGATATTTGTTCACTAACATGATTAAAATACTTACATAAGACTATTGTTTTCTATTCCTGTTGTCTGAGACACACACTTGCATGAAATTCAACCACCATTCACGAAAAAATGCTCTAGGATATTTTTCAATCCTCTAAAATAATGTTCCACCTGGACTGAACAAAATAACCGGAATCCTGCAAATTACTGTACTTTTCTCTTGGTTATTGCATATTTTATAAGAATTCCATAGCAAGATTGTAACTGTTTGTGCATAAAGAATGATTATATTGATTTAGTTCCCATAGTTATAAAATATAAACCAATTACCAAAGAATAACCATTCCCAATTTTTAGTTGTTATATTTTGTATTCCATTTCATGTTCCCAGTCTGGTCCAACAAATCTATTTACATTGCTGGTAAAAATCTGCATTGTATCATGGGAGATCATTATGGGCATTTTCAGGATGCCATCTATGATAACCTTTCCACTGGATTTATAATTCATCAACAAACGTAAATGATTACTCCCATGATGATGTGTACACATTCTGACTTTTTAATATGTATCATTATTTATCACCCGTGTATGAGGAGTAACCTGCACACAAGCAGATTCTCCCACAGTCTTAGACTGAGGGTTTTGCCATGTATTTGCTGCACTTCAAAATGAAAACTTCCAAAGTAAAAAAATAAACAAACAAACACGTTTAGATTCTATTTTAAAAATAAAAAGATAAAAAATCGTATTTCACAGACTTTTTACGTGCTAAAGCCTAACTGCCTTTTTACTTAATTCATAGGGAATTCAGTAAAAATTACTTTCTGTAATCCATTTGCTTCTTTTACCATTCAGTCTATTTTGAATACACATGTAATTCACAAGTTCATTTCCCTTGGCTGACAAAATGGGAGTTGGCAGCCCCAGCCCTTCTGACTCGTAGCTGTCCATGGATTTTGCAGTGGAAAAGAAACAAATGAGACATGTAAGAAAGCTACAGCAGGATGGACTCCCCACGAGATGCTACCACATCCTGCCCTATTTGTTATACAAGCAGAAAGCTCTTTCCAGATTTTCCCAGTGATGTTCCCAGTTTTTGTCGTTCTCCCTGCATGAATGCAGATTTATCCCCATTTTTTTCATCTTTTCTACGTCCTTTCTCAGCACCCTGGGACCAGCAAGACCAGATAGTCAGGCAGATTTAGAATTAGATGGCTGCATGAGCAGCAGATAGAGAAATGAAAACTTTTCCTTCCACCTTGCGATCCCACCAGTTCCAGCAAACTTTTTTCATCCGTATACTCACTGAATGCTCCTGGTTCTTTCCAGCCCAACTTTCTCCCTAAGCCTTCCTGTCTCTTCCCCTCAAATCTTCATGTCCCTCTCCAACGGCTTGTTTTGTCGCTCCAGCAAAGCTGAATTTTATCTACAGAATGACTTATTCTCATTTTAGGGTCACTAATACTAGCTGAAAGACAAAAAAAGTTTTAAAAAAAAGTTTTAAAAAATATTTCGAAACCTTATCTAGCTAAATAAATTTATGTTGGAAGGCTTCAGAAGCCTGATTCTACTTCATGATCATACACCTGCAGCTCTGTAACAGACAAATGCAAAAGTCAATCCTACGTGCTTAGACTGTAAGCAGGAAAAGACTGTATTTTTTAACTGCCAAAATAAG
Source organism: Centrocercus urophasianus (assembly GCF_019232065.1). NCBI lineage: Eukaryota > Metazoa > Chordata > Aves > Galliformes > Phasianidae > Centrocercus > Centrocercus urophasianus. The sequence goes on along the minus strand of NW_024884733.1, from coordinate 840,729 downwards.
TGCATTTGCAAGGATTGTTGTAATCCTTGATTGTTTTAACAAGCAGCTCTCATCAAGTAATTCTTCCTCATCGTGATTTGTGAGTTATTTCACTAAAACTAGTAAGAAAAGCACTAATTGCTGAAAGAAAAGGAAAACCAACTCACTACAAAGCTATCGCAAAAGCATTTTCAAAAGCTGAAGACATAGAATAGAAAGTTAACATGACCCATACAAGTGGATCTTCTCTTATCTGTGATGAACTTTTCTGCAGACAGAGAAAGGAGCAAAAGCAAAATTGAGAAGAGATGGGCAAAAATAAGTTACTTGAAGTCTGAATGCTGAATTTTCCTTGACCAAAGCAACAATTAACTTCATTTTTATTCTAATATAAAGAAAATGAACAAAAAATGGAACCTTCTGTCAAAGACAAAAATAATAGCTCCCATTAAGCTACTGATTTGCGGTCGTTTGTGCTATACAGCAGACACTGAAGATGCAAAACAAAATGAGTGTTCAAACATATTTCAGCAGAACCGAGCCCAGTTTACAGAGCATCTTGTCTTTCAGATGAAGAAAAAATGATGTGTCAATTTCTTTTTTTCTTTTTAATTGAAGTTAATGTTTCAGTTTCGCTTTTATGTACCTCTCATAAGAAAAGGGATAGAAAATCATGTCAAACACTGGAATCTAAGTTTTCCAGTCCCCACTTGCCAAAAATGTCAGAAAGTTGTCAGGTTTTATGTCTGCTTAAAAATAAAACAGTAATAATGCAGCTTCCAGAGGAATGCTGATTTTCATCTGACATGCTGATAAGGCATGCTGAACAGAAATTAGACAGGTCTGGAAATGACAGGGGAGCAACAAGCTCCAGCACTCATCCACGTTTTCAACAACCAGCATCCCTTCTGCATAGTTATTAAGATGATGGTTTAATTAATAGGACCACAGTACATTCAAATCAATTCTTTTGAAACAGTCCTGCCCAGTCAGTTGCATTTATCCAAGAGCTCTCAGGAGGCTTGAAATAATACAATTGCCACTGTAGTTCTGTTGTTTTGTTTTGTTTGTGTTTTTAATGTTACACACAGAATTATTGTTCTAATACTTTTAATCTCAGGGGTTTCATTAAATATCAAATGTTTTGAAAATTTCAGAAATATTATACCTACCAAAAAAGATTCTGCTTTAACATCGTTTTATGTACAGAAGAAAAAAAATCACAAAATGAAAATAAAACCAAATCATATAAGCTAGGCTTCTGAATTTAAGATATCTGAGGGATGCCTCATCTAGGGTTTTCCATCAGTCACAAGCTAGCAGTATCCCCTGACACCTGCATTCAGTGACAACTGTCATAGAAGATGGTTCTGCCAGTTTTGTTTGTTTGTTTGTTTGTTTGCAGTGACTGTAGTTCTCATAAATTGATATGAAGTTCATGGACCTGAATTGTATTGAATTTTTGACTGTACACTTCATTAATTCCCAAAGGAATTCTTTGTCACGTGAATGATGCTGTTTCCACCTGGATGTATATTCTCATCAGTAACGACTATTAAAGATCCCATGTGGAAATATAAACTCTCTCCATGTTCCCAACTTCTGTCTTGGAGCTGCCATCTACCTCATGACGTGGGTCTGCATCATCTCCTGTAATTTTTCTTCAGGTGATGATGCGTTTTTAAAGGGAAGTTAAGATATAATGTTTAATAGCGTAGGGCCATTAAAATGGTCCTAGTAGTTCTCTTTAGTGAGAACTATTGCTGATCGGTGGATGATTGGACTGGGTGATCCTGTGGGTCTTTTCCAACCTTGATGAGTCTATGATTCTATGATTCTGTGGTTCTAAATACGCTTTTAAAGGCAAACATTTTAATGAAAATCTCGTAACATCATACAGCAGCAAAGAAAGAAAAGGAAGGCGATTTTTTGTGGCAAAATTACTCTGTGAGGATGGAGAAAAATAATGGCAATTTTGCAGGCTGCGACTGGTTTTAAAGCCTGTACCCCAAAGACAGAATGGAAACTTCACTAAGAAATGTCTTATCTGGATGAGACAGGATGCTTTACACGCCTGGTGAGTAGCATGCTGAAGAGCAGTACATGCTTGGGCTGCAGATGAGAGAAGCAAAAAAAGGAAGTGTCAGAGGTGCCCAAACTGCAGGCAGTTTAGAATCCAGATTTAAGCTCTGAATTTATCAAAGGGAACATCTTGGAACAATGTTACTCCTGAAAATCTCTGATGACATAAATTTTTCCAACCAACTGTAGCTCTGCTTGCATGTCCTACCAAATCTGCCTCCAAGCAGGTAGGCACTACACTCCCAGAGTAACTCAAGAAACAAGCAGACCACCTGCCTCAGATAACCAAAGCAATCTGACACGTCTAGAGCAAGCCCCAGTCTCCGGCATGGCTGCAGGTTTCTCTAAGTGTAGGGAAATTCCCACCCCTCTGACTTTTAGCCAATAAATGTAATAAAATGCTAATAGGGGACAGTTGCATAGAGGATGTCTGCCATGGTGTACAGGCTTGTATAGCCTCCTCTTCCTCCCAAAACAGAAGCCAACTGTTGTGTTGGATGCTAGGCCAGCCCTCTTGTATTCAAGTGTGATGAAAGATTATAGGGGATTGTAAGATTGATGGGTTTACACAGAGGGGAGGTACAGTGCCTTCTAACTATTTGTTTGAAAGGGGTGGAAAGAGATAACCAGTGCAATAGTTTCTGTCTCTGCTCTCACAACAGAGCAGATGGTACAAACTCACTATTTTTATTGGAAGACGAAAATAAACCTGCAGCCTTTCCTTCTGCACTCAGGTAAATTACAAGCCATGGAAGAAGGATGCTGCATGGTATTTTCATAAGCATATGCTGATAATTGGTTAAATAAGGAGCTAAAACTCATCAGAATAGGTTTTCTCTACTCCTAATTTTAATTTTTAAGGGTAAATTAAAAGTCAATATTCACATCCATCAGCACAGCAAACATTTTGGTGTGTGCATAGCTTGGAAAAATTCTCAGTAGATTATAGCACACAGGAATTGCCTTTCAGATGAGTTTTTTTTTTTTTTTTTTTTTTTTTTTTGCAGTTGGAATATATCCCTTAATAGAGTTAGAAACACTGTTAGAATTATTTGTCAGTCATGATTAGCACTGACAGAACCATGCAATCAACAAGCTAACAAGTGCAACCTCGTCAGTGCTGTATTATGCTAAAACTATTTAAGCAATATAAATAATGCCTTGACTGAATACCTTCAGTAAGGAAAGGATAAATTAGTTCAAACTTTCATTTTTATGTATTGTGGATTCCATTCAACCATGTTCATTTATAAAACTCAGCCATGTTACTTTTAATATCTTCAGAATTAAGTTCATGTTCATTGAAAGCCTCTAACCTATCCAGTGAAGTAACTGAGGGTGAAAAAAAGTGTTTTTATTCTAATCTGAGGCCTTGACTATGGTTATAACAGTCCATTAAACCAATTTGGTGCCTCTTTGTCAGGAAAGACTTGCACGTGATGTGATGCAGAAGCCTGTTCTGAATGGCAGCAAAAGCTTAACTTTTTGTGCAAATTCTCAAGCTGAGTGCTTTGGTTACTTGTAGAGTAAGTGTAAATATGAAGGTAGCCAATCTCCTCTTTTAACTAGTATGTTTTCAAAAGAAAAGTAAATGAGAAAACAACAGGACAGAATTGGGACAGAAATCAGACTAAGTTTCTTTCCATTCACATAGAAACATTAATGACTAAGGCCAGGTGCGCCTCAATAGCCATAGGAGCTGCAGGAAATGCTAAAAAACTCACAGTAATAGATCTCCAGGGTGGTGGCAATATGATGATTTTTACATACTAAAAAATTGCCAGGGTAAAAAATTACATCATTTCACCAGTACTATTGATTACAGCAAGCACTGAGATTAGAGGCCTCTTAAATTTAATAATAGGAGAATCATGAAATCATCACCCATCACCAATGTTGGAAAAGACCTGCAAGATCACCTAGCCCAACCATCCACCAATACAACCCCACTAAACCATGTACCTTAATGCAACATCTAAACTTTTCTTGAACAGCTCCATGGACAAGGATTCCATCATCTCCCTGGGCCGCCCATTCCAGTGCCTGACCACTCGTTTGGAGAAGAAATTTTTCCTTATATCCAACCTGAACCTCCCCTGGTGCTACTTGAGGCCATTCCCACTCATCCTATCACTAGCTACATGCGAGAAGAGGCCAACTCCACCTCACCACAACCTCTTTTCAGGCAGTTGTAAAGAGCTGTAATGTCTCCCCTGAGCCTCCTCTTCTCCAGACTGAACAATCCCAGTTCCCTCAGCCGCTTCTCAAAAGACATGTGCTTCAGATCACTCACAGCTTTGCTCCCCAAAGAGCTTGACAAAGTTAGAAAAACAGTAGGTTCTTAATAACAGCAGCAATACTGGCCTTTCTTGGATTTTAGAAACACTGCAAACTCTGAAGTGCTAATCAAGATCATCACAGCAGATTTGGGGCCTGGGTCCCACCTTAATTCTCCACATCAGATAGATTTCCCACCATAAAACAGCATTCCGTTTCCCAAGAGATGTACCACAGTCAGGAACAACTGAGCTCTCCTAGAAGTAAAGGAACACTTTGAAATTCCCTGTGTTCATGTCATTCACAATTTTCCAAAGTATTGTGTAGTAGGCTTGTACCTACTGTTAAAAGTGCTATTTTAAAGTAACTCTTAATCTGACACTGAATTGTTCTACATTAAATACATTTCAGTGATACTGAGTATGATCTTACTCAGTCTGCAAGTAATGAGATATTTTCTTCCCACTGGTCAGAGACCAGCAAATTATGTGAGCAGTGTTTTCCATCAAGAAGGAGCAACGTGTAACACAAAACTCTGCCTTTATAATCACTTTAAAAATACATACAGCTTAAAAAGGTCTTCCCATATTCCCTTCTCAAAACCAGCAACCCTAAGGCAGCAAAATACGCCCAGTCCTGGTGTGGGTTTTTTTTTCCCATATATGCACTTGGGATGTCCCTATTTCTCCTTGCTCCCTTCAAAAGCCCAAAACTGATGTGACAAGTTCATTGGAGCTTGCAGTGCTTCAGCATTAATTGCATCTGAGAGACTCAGCATGGCTCACTGAAGACACCAGACTGCCAGGGGAAGGCTGGAAGATCTGTGTTAGCCTCTGCTAGTCACTACCAAATGCAATCCTGAAAACAATGAGAAGTAGGGAAAAAACACCAGCTCTTTTCTCTCCTTCATCTCTTCAGGAGCTTAAACAAAGCTGCATGCAAGAAAACCCTTCATTATTTTAACCTCCCAAAATGATCCTGACTGCAGTTACAAGTAAGAGACCACTCCATTATAGGCATGTTGTGGCTGGAACCAAATTGCCTCCAGGTCCTTAAATCAGAAGCTGTGTGGAACACAAATAATGTTCAGTAAAGAAATCTGTTCTCTGAGCACCTGTGCTGCCTTTCAGCTGGAAGCTCTGCTCTCTGCAGCTCCTGGCAACCCTCAGCAAAGGGCAATGCAAGTGCAGCGCAGAGCTGAAATCCCAGCAGGCAGCCCAGGAGCAGCACCCTTGGTGCCAGCCTTGAAGCACTCAGCAGTCACCAGAGTCCTTTGGCTAGTGGTTTTCATTCTTCAAATGTGCTGAAGTCCTACTTTGCTACTAAGGGTTGCTCTTGACTGTAGAGAATGGCAGGAAATGTAGCTTTCAATGTACAGTAGGTTTACACGATGATGAATGCTGCTGCAAAGTGCATGTGCTGGGAATAACTCTTTAGCTACATTTCTAAATGCACACGTACACATCTTTTGGAGCACTTTGGAATATACATTCTTATTGGCTCATTGACAAGGAAAATAAAATTGCTGTCAGCAAGAACTTTACGTACTCTAAAAACAAGAAGTGCATTAGCATCTTTATTACAAAAGTAATTGGTGTTTTTTAATTTGTGATTGCAGTAAGGGTCACCAGTTAAAATACACCACTGTAAAATCTGCAATTTAAATTTCATTTCACGCTGGAATATAGAAACAGTTTACATAAATAGTATCCATTAATCATTAAAAAGAAAGGTTGTATGTAAATTAGGCTAGTATTATTTCTTTTCTTGTGAATATTTATGGATTTGTGATGAAATTTGCTTTCCCAAGGAAGAAGAATTAAAGCTTTTCTGAAAATAAAATCACATTCTTTCACAGAGTATAAACTTAAGCAAGTAAAACAGAGAACTTATTGATTTGATCCTCAGTGGTAACCTCAGAAATGCAGGGTTAACTCTATTTGCCTTTAAGGCAGAAGTCTTTCACTTCAACCAAGTCCAAGGTAGCACCTTTTGTATTCCAAGTTTAAGCCTCTGCTCAGAATACCAGTTTCTACTAATCTGTTTTACATATCCTACTTTGCATTTGTGTGTGTGTTTATTGGGGGAGGTGGGAGGGGAGGAAAAAGAAAGAAAATAAGAAAAAGGAAAAAGGAAAAGGAAAAGAAAAAAAATAGAAAACAAACAAACAAAAAAAAACATTCTGAGAGCACTGAGTGCTACTTCAACATCCTCTGTAGATTGACTTCGTGATTAACACTGATAATAACCAGCAGCAATTTACTCCAGACTTTCAGCACAGCCTTTTGAAGACAGCTGGTTCCAGAAGCAGGAACAATCCTTCTTTTTCTAATGAAAAAGCTAAGAATAAATCTGCATACTCTTTCTGAAGAACATATCCAGTCAGCAAAGATGCGAGATGTTCTCTGTCCTCTGCAAAAAGATCCACATAGATGATCTTTCTGTAAAATCCAAAGAAAAAGTATTTTACCTCCCAAGTTATCCTAGCGGACTGGAGACTGGCAAATGTGAAGCCTGTCTTCCAAAAGGGCCGGAAAGATGATCCAAAATTCTTTGGTAATGAAGAATGCAGTCTCTTCTGAGTCATTTTTTC